>NW_006239096.1:1117062-1130501 GCF_000226075.1 Solanum tuberosum | reverse complement strand
ATTCACAAAAGGGAAAAGCAACAATGGGTGATAACAACGAAGAAACCAGCCTTACTGATGTCGTGGTGGCTCAACCCGCCCTTGCTGATCAGAATGAACTGATCTTGCAGTTGATGCAACAAATTGCTGAGATGAGGGTCGAAATGCAGAGAAAACACGATTTGCCTCCTCCGATTTTTGTTGTCAACACTCAACTAGACGGAAGTCCTCCAGCTCAAATTCCCCCTTCTAACGTGAAACAAGCTCAGAACCTGCCTTTAAGCTCCGCTCGTAATCCCTCCATCATTGACCTTACCACCCAAAACCCCCATTACGCCTCAGCTTCTTATCAAATACCACCCCCTCCTCAAAATACAAACCTCCAATCACCACTTACTCCCCCCCCAATGCAAACCACCAAATTGTCCTACCCTCTCACAGCCAAAACGCTAATAACCCACACGCTTCCCTCCTTCACCAAAACTACTATACCAGCCCCCAGACTTTCCCCCAAAACTATCACGCCCCTTTAAATGGCCAGAGTCCCTCTATTGCTCCACCACTACAACAAAAAGCCACTTTCCAAATACCGGTCCCCAATGAGCATGACGCACATGGTTCGGAGCTCGACCATCACGAGGAGAGGGAGAGAGTGCGGAGGTCAAAGGAAGAGACCACCAAGATAGATATGAAGGAGGAAATTAGAAAAGCCATGAAGGAGTTGAACTGCATTCCTGAGGTCGCCGGGTTGAGCTACGAAGACCTGTGCATTCATACAAAATTTGGACCTCCCGAAAGGATTCAAGGTGTCGAAATTCGACATCTTCGGAGGAACGGGAAACCCCTTAGCACAAAGCTTTGTTAATGTGGCTTTTTAGCCGAAGTCTGAGCGGAGAGGCTCTAGAATGGTTTTACGTCTCATGAAACGAGACAGTGGTCTAGTTGGAAAGCTCTGGCTAAGGACTTCATCGAACGATTCGCCTACAATGTGGAGATCATTCCTGATCGTTACTCCTTGGAGAAGATGAAGCAGAAGCCGACTGAAAGTTATAGAGAATTTGCATATAGATGGCGAAAGAAGGCAGCCAGAGTTAGACTCCTATGTCAGAAAGGAAATCGTCGAAGTGTTTGTCCGGGTGCAAAAGCCCGAATATTATGACAGAATCATGTTGCTCATTGGCGAAAAATTTGCTGAGATAGTCAAGGTAGGTGAGACAATCGAAGATGGATTGATAACCGGGAAGATTGCCCGTGTTGCTGCCTCGCCCGGATCCTCGGGCTTGTTGAAGAAGAAAAGAGAGGATGTGTCCTCTATCTCTTATGAGGGGAAGAAGACCCCAAGGAAATCATCATCATACCAAGGTCGTTCTCGACCTTCACAAAGTTCGTACCCAGCTTGTTATGCACAAGTTGATTACCAAAATACCCCTCCCACCAGTTACCAAAATACCCCTCTTCCTAGCTATCAAAATACTCCCCCTCCTAGCAACCAAACTTCCCCTACCATCTACCAAACTCCCCCTCCAATTTACCAAACTCCACCTCATCACTACCGGAACGTAGCCCCCTACTGCGCCAATGTTCAGACAAATTACCAAACTCCTACCCCGATGTACCAAACCCCAGCTCCACTTTACCAAAATACTCCCCCAAACTACCAAGCTCCACAACCAAATTACCAAACCAACTCATATCCCAGATATCAAGCCCCCCGTCCAAACGCTCCAAATTATCGTCAGATGCCTCCTCCGCAACAAGGAAATTACGATCCCCCCGGTCCTAGATTTGAGAAGAAGCCTGCTAGAATTTTCACTCCGCTCATTAAAAGTCGAACAAAGTTGTTCGAGCGATTGACCGCGGCAGGATATATTCATCCAGTGGGGCCCGAGCCGGTTGATACTAGTTAAATGTTTTACAGACCCGACCAGAGGTGCGCGTATCACTCCAGCAATATTGGACATGATACTGAGGACTGTATCAACCTGAAACATAAAATCCAAGACCTGATCGATCAGAACGTGGTCTCTCTTCAGACGGTTGCGCCCAATGTCAACAGTAATCCTTTGCCAAATCATGGAAGGGTCACTATCAATATGATAGAGACAGATGACGATTGGTACGTGACAAAGGCAATAGTTCCGATTGTTCCTGATGAACTAGAAAGGGCTGTAGCCTCGTTGAGAATTGGAGAGAAGAAAGAGTTTGTGATTCTGACACCCGAAAAGGCTGTTGCCTTGGTGCCACGAGAAACTCTTGCCCGACCAAAGTTTGTGATTAAAACAGCTGTTACCCAGGGTATGCCAGATCCGGCAGGTGCTACTCACCGAAAGAGTTGGCTCAAGGAGGGCAGAAGAAGGACCAAGCAAAAAGGCTGATCAGTGAAGCCGAAGCTGAGGAGTTCTGGAGAAAAATGCAATCGAAATATTATTCGATTGTGAAGCATCTAGAGAAGACGCCGACTCAGATTTCTGTGTGGGCTTTATTGATGAGTTCGCAGTTGCATAGACAGGCTTTGATGAGAGCTTTGGATGACAGTTATGTGCCTGTGGGTACTAACAACGGACAATCTAGCAGCCATGATAAACCAGGTCATTCGGGGACATCGAATCAACTTTTGTGACGAAGAGTTGCCCTTTGAAGGAAGGATGCACAACAAAGCTCTGCACGTCACCATCAAATGCTGGGACAAAGTTATAAATCGTGTTTTAGTAGACGATGGGTTAGGTCTCAATATCTGCCCACTTTCGACTCTCAAGCAGCTGAAATTCGACTTGGGAAAGGTTCAACAAAACTAGGTAAATGTGAGAGCTTTCGATGGAGTGCAGAGAGACACGATAGGGGCAGTAAACTTGGGAATTCAGATGGGTCCTGTAGAGTTTAATGTGGAGTTCTAGGTGTTGGATATCAACACTAGTTACAACCTGCTTCTGGGAAGACCGTTTATCCATATGGCCGGGGCTGTGCCGTCTACCCTTCACCAACTGTTGAAAATTGTTTGGAAGGACCAGGAATTGGTCATTCATGGTGAAGGGAGCCATTCCAATAAGCATGCACCGATTGTTGATGATATCTCTCGAGGTTGTGATTTCTACACGGTGGAGCTGGTAAATGCCACCGGTGATGACTTGGCTCCACACCCCCCTATGCTTGCCGTATACAAGATGATTGCCACTGTCATGCTCCAGAACGGTTTCGAACCGAGTTTTGGGTTGGGAAAACATTGTCAAGGCATTGTCAATCCTATTAAGATCCCCGCTAAAGGAACAAAGTTTGGTTTGGGGTATGTCCCCACAGAGGCTGATGGAGCAGGGGTAAAGAGGAAAAGTGTTGATCAAGCATTGGCCAGACCAATTCCTCATGTGTACCAGTCGTTCCCAGTGCGGGAGTATTCCATCGACAACGGTTCTGGGGAAGGAATCTGGGGCCTTTTTGAGGAGATCGATGCGGTCATTGAAGAAGAGGCTGGGATATCAGGCATCCGGGATGCAGAACCTAAAGAGCAATTGCAAAATTAGACTTCCACACCACTCCTGATTTCCCGCTCATCTGGGTAGAAAGGACATGTGTTTTGTTTATTTTCAAAATCGGTGGTAGTCCGGAAGAGGCCCGAGACCCACCCTTTATCCAATTTTACTTGTTTGAAGTTTTTAAATTCCCTTGTAATGTGTAAAAATGCGAAATGACCCTTAGTCATGGAAAAATATGTGCTTGTTTTTCGATTTAAAAGAAAGCCTCTTTTATCGAAAATTTGTTTATTTATCTGTTTATATGTTCCTAACTTTGTTCGTTTATGATTTCAGTAATATTAATTTAAAACCTGCCAATGTCATGTCATGTCATGAACCGAGTGAACGAAATGAAGCAGGTGATGACGAATGTGAGGAATACGAAGAAGAAGATAAGATACCCGAATATGTTGCTGATGAATTTCGACAATTCGAGAATCAACACAAGCCAAATCTTGAAGAAACTGAAACTGTGAATCTCGGAAATGAGGAATGTGTCAAAGAAGTCAGAATCAGTGTCCACCTGACTGAAGCCCAAAGAAGAGACCTAGTTCGTTTGCGAAAATCGAGACTGTGAATCTCGGAGATGAGGAATGTGTTAAAGAAGTAAGAATTAGTGTCCATCTGATTGAAGATCAAAGAAGAGACCTGGTCCGTTTGCTCAGAGAGTACATTGATGTGTTTGCCTGGTCTTATAGAGATATGCCAGGATTGAGTACGAATATAGTGTCCCACAAGTTGCCAATCAATCCAGATTTCAGTCCAGTAAAACAAAAGACTCAGAAGTTTAAGCCTGAGTTGAGTTTAAAGATCAAAAAGGAGATTACAAAGTAGATCGAGTCCCAAGTAGTGGAAGTGACGCAGTATCCGACTTGGTTAGCTAAATGTTGTTCCGGTTGCCAAGAAAGACGGAAAAATCAGAATTTGTGTTGACTACAGAGATCTCAACAAAGCTAGCCCGAAAGATAATTTTCCATTGCCAAACATTCACATCCTCATTGATAACTGTGCTAAGCATGAGATGCAACCGTTTGTGGATTGTTATGCGGGTTATCACCAGATCCTGATGGATGAAGAAGATACAGAAAAGACAGCTTTCATCACGCCCTGGGGTGTATATCATTATCGGGTGATGCCTTTTGGTCTCAAGAATGACGGTGCTACTTATATGAGGGACATGAAAACCATCTTTCACGATATGATTCACAAAGAGATCGAAGTGTATGTAGATGATGTCATAATCAAGTCCCGCGAGAGTTCGGATCACTTGACTCACTTGAGAAAATTCTTTGATCGTCTGCGTCGATACAATTTGAAGTTAAATCCCGCCAAATGTGCTTTTGGGGTGTCAGCTGGCAAGTTGTTGGGATTTATAGTCAGCAGAAGGGGCATTGAGCTTGACCCTTCCAAGATCAAGGCGATCCAAAAATTACCTCCTCCGAAGACCAAGAAAGAGGTGATGTGTTTCTTAGGAAGGTTGAACTACATCAGCCGGTTCATAGCTTAATCCACCGTGGTGTGTGAGCCCATCTTTAAGTTACTGAAAAAGATGCCTCAACCAAGTGGACCGGAGAATGTCAAATTGCTTTTGATGCCATCAAGAACTATTTGTCCAATCCACCGGTATTGGTCCCTCCACGAGAAGGGAGTCAATTATTGCTATATTTGTCGGTCTCAGATAACACATTGGGATGCGTGCTTGGTCAACATGATGAAACAAGGAAGAAGGAGCGAGCCATCTATTACTTGAGCAAAAAATTCACTCCATATGAGGCTTGTTACACTCTGTTGAAGAGGACATGTTGCGCTTTGACTTGGATTGCTCAGAAGTTAAAACATTATTTGTCTTCTTATACCACATACCTTATTTCCAGGATGGACCCATTGAAGTATATTTTCTAGAAAGCAATGCCGACCGGGAAGTTGGATAAATGGCAAATGCTTTTGAGTGAGTTTGACATTGTGTATATGACCCAGAATGCGATAAAAGCACAAGCCTTGGCTGATCATCTTGCGGAGAATCCAGTTGATGAAGAATATGAACCGCTCAAGACTTATTTTCCCGATGAAGAAGTAGCGTTTGTGGGTGAAGATATTTCTGAAGCATATCCTGGTTGGAGAGTATTCTTTGATGGAGCGGCAAATCACTAAGGGAAAGGTATCGGAGCAGTCTTAGTGTCAGAATCCGGTCAGCATTATCCTATGGCGGCTAAACTCCAATTTAATTGCACAAACAACATGGCTGAGTATGAAGCTTGCATCCTCGGTTTAAAGATGGCAATCGACATGAAAGTTCATGAGCTTCTAGTTATCGAAGACTCAGACTTACTGATTCATCAAGTTCAAGGAGAATGGGCCGTGAAAAATCAAAAAATCACACCGTACGTGCAATATATACAGAAGTTGTGCAAGAGATTTCGCAAGATTGAGTTCAGACATACTCCCAGAACACAGAATGAATTGGACGATGCTCTTGCCACCATTGCCTCAATGATCAAACATCCGGATACAAGTTATATTGATCCCTTGGATATAGAGGTAAAAGAGCAGCCTGTTCATTGTTCACATGTTGAAGTGGAACTAGATGGTTTACCTTGGTATTTTGACATCAAGAAGTACTTGCAGACCGGAATTTATCCTGATAATGCAACGTTCAACCAGAAGAAGTCGATACGCCGTATGACCCTCAATTTCTTTACAAGTGGGGAAATCCTTTATAGTGAAGCTAGTGAAGCTGCAAAGCTTCTGGAACAGATACATGCGGGAGTTTATGGTACTCACATGAATGGGCTCACTTTGGCCAGGAAGATCCTTCGAGCCGGTTACTTTTGGATGACTATGGAACATGACTGTTGCAAGTTTGTGCAAAATGTCATAAATGTCAAGTTCATGGAGATTTGATTCGGGTGTCGCCTCATGAACTCAATGCTATGAGTTCACCTTGGCCGTTTGTAGCTTGGGGAATGGATGTCATTGGTCCAATAGAAAGTTGTAGCTGAATTTGTTCGCAACAATTTGATATGTAGGTTTGGAGTACCAGAATCCATCATTACTGATAATTGAGTGAATCTCAACAGTCATTTGATGAGAGAGATATGTGAACAATTCAAGATTACTCACCGGAACTCAACCGCCTATCGTCCCCAAATGAATGGAGCAGTAGAAGCTGCCAACAAGAACATAAAGAAGATTTTGAGGAAAATGATTGATAATCGCAGAGGTTGGCATGAGATGTTTCCATATGCTTTGTTGGGTTACCGAACAACTGTCAGAACATCAGTTGGAGCTACTCCGTATTTGCTAGTATATGGAACAGAAGCAGTTATACCTGCAGAAGTTGAGGTACCTTCATTGAGAATCATCCAAGAGGCTGAATTGAGTGATGCTGATTGGGTTCGCAAGCGTATTGATCAGTTAACATTGATTGATGAGAAGAGAATGGTCGTTGTTTGTCATGGACAACTGTATCGACAGAGAATGATTCGTGCTTTCCACAAGAAAGTAAGGGCCAGAATATTTGAAGTTGGTCAGTTGGTTCTTAAGCGCATTTCCCCTCACCAGGATGAATATAAAGGAAAATTTGCACCAAATTGGCAAGGGCCCTACATGGTTCGCAAAGAGTTATCTGGAGGAGCCTTGATCCTGTCGGAGATGGAAGGCACCGAATGGCCGAAACCAATCAACTCAGATGCTGTCAAGAGATACTGTGCGTGAAGTTTCAGTTTGTATTCCTGTCATTTCCTCGTAATAGTTCCATTTGCATGTAATCGCTTCGTTTCGAATTTTATCCCTCCGTAAATGAACTACGTCTGACCTGAATTCTCAAGAATGAGATACGTAGGCGGCCTATGTCGGCCTCGGTCACCTCTTTATCCCCTTTTAATATTTTTCTTTATATTTGAACTACGTTCGACCTGAATTCTCAAGAATGAGATACGTAGGCGGCCTATGTCGGCCTCGGTCGGTTTCTTTGTAAATTTCTTACTTTTGATAATCCTCGAGAAGGGGAACTACGTTTGACCTGATTCCTGCCTAAACGGGATACGTAAGCGCCATAACGGCTCGGTCATATCTCCCGTAAGATTTCTATTTCTCTTTACAATAGAAACTGGGACAGAATTTTTGAGGGGGACTCAAAAATTCTCGAGGAAAAGATCTCTCTAACAAAGTCGACACTGAAGTTACTTTGAGATTTGCAACTGGGACAGAATTTTTGAGAGGATCTAAAAAATTCCATGATTTGATTTACCAACGATTAAAGATAAGCTAAGATAGTTGATTGGAACAAAATTTTTGAGGATGACCTCAAAATTTCAACAAGTTTCATCGGCAGTTTAGAACAACTTTAAATACGTCCCATCAAGTAATCAGACAGATCCCGAAACATCAACTCCAAATGGCATTCATCAAGCTTAACGTGACATGACACTTGGCAGTGATCCTTTCCAAACATCACTTTTGAAAATCGATTTTTTCTAAAAAACTTTTCCCTCATGTTTAAATCATTTGCATAAAAAAAATTTGTCTTATCTATCAAGAAGCGGGAGATCAGAAAAATCAATCTGAGATAGCAAGACAAGGAGCAGACAGCCGCAGAGATCGACACAGATCAGTTCATTTTAAACTAACAATTTTTATGTGGATGCAGGAAATATTTTATGCTGCTTATATCAAAGATTTTGGAACATGAATAACATTATTTCATTCAATTCCCAACAAAGTGAAGATCATAATGAATATTGCGACTATATTCGGAGATGGAACAAACGAAAACCACGAAAAGAGCAATATTATTATTTTCCAGCAACTAGAGATACTTGGAAGACGTTTATCTGCATTATGTTATCAGATATAATAATGTTCTTACTCTGAAGGTTATTTATATTGTATTGTCGAATGAGACGATACCACTACTCGGAGAGTCATTTAATATCGTATTGTCAAATAAACTGATATCACTACTCCAAGGGTCATTTTTATTTATATTGTTGGTTGAGACAATACCGCCATCCAAAAGATACCCAGAAGATCACCTATGTTGCTTGGTGAAGCATTATCTTCGCTCGGTATCAGGGAGGCATCATCAAAAGATCCATGCATTGCGGAAGAGAGTCATGCATAGCAAGAGAAATGAGTCATGCATAGCAAGAGAAAAGAGAATCATGCATTGCAAGAGAAGATTCATGCATCGCGGGAAAAGAGATTCATGCATTGCAAAAGAAGATCCATGCATCGCGGGAAAGATCATGCATAGCAAGAGAAAAGATTCATGCATCGCGTGAAAAGATTCATGCATCGCGGGAAAAAGATTCATGCATCGAGGGAAAAAGATTCATGCATCGAGGGAAACGAATTCATACATCGCAAGAAAAGAGATTCATGCATTGCAAGAGAAGATTCATCCATCGCGGGAAAAAGATTCATGCATCGCGAGAAAAGAGATTTATGCATTGCAAGAGAAGATTCATGTATTGCGGGAAAAAGATTCATGCATAGAGGGAAATGAATTCATACATCGCAGGAGAAGGATTCATGCATAGCAAGAGAAGAAATTCATGCATCGCGAGAAAGCTTTACCCAGCATAAGAAGATCAACATTGACTGCATCATTTTCCTTGCAAAAACGATATCAAGAGAATTATCAACAACGACATCAGGAGAACCATCGACATATTTCATCAGCTTATTTTATTGCTTTGACATCAAAGGAAGAGTACATTGAAAATATATCACAGATATGAGACACAAACTTTATTTGCTTTACGTCAAACCCGATAGGGTTGATGTCAAATGCTCAAGGAGAGCAATTAAGTGTCAACACGGTAAAAGACATTATCTCTCCATTTGAATTGCATTTTTTATGCTAGTGAGTTTTATCTCAGTCTTTGTCGAGAGCATCCGAGAGGATGAATTCTCAAAACAAACCACAGGTGCAGAGGACATCAAAAAGGATGCAGCACAACGTGGAACTTTTTCTTAGCAGCGAACTGGGGCATAGTCCGAAGAGGCAGGTCAAACTCTTAGGACGCGAGCAGAGGAGTGACTTCCACCACAATCAAACCACACCCCTATCAGAAGGCATGTGGGTTTTTCTTTAGGTTTCCTAGTTTCAATTTCGCATCCGGAAAATTTTGGGTTCACCGGAAGAAAATTTCCAATCTGAGTGACAATGTACCAAGAGCTTTGGAAATTATGTCCGTGTAAGTTCTTACTTATGAGTGTGAAGTGCACCTCATTTATGGCTAAGAGGTTACAAACTTTTTTTTTCATACTCGACTCATTTGTCACTCCTCCTGAACCAAAGGTTATCTGGCATAATAGGTTTCCTTTTCAACCGATCGAGTCGAACTGCAAGCAGCCTGATTTCCTAATTTGGGGGATATGTAGGCGGGATCAATGATGAAAACTCGGCTGTATTCCAATATTCACACACAAATCTTATTTCTGAGCATTCCAATTTCTTCATAATAGATATCGGGATGACTCTCGAATTCTTTCAAATCGTGCGTCAATTCAAGCGTACCGAAATACAAGCGGCTTGAATTCTCATATAGCCTGAGATATGTAGGAAACCCATTTTCGGGGTTCGGCCATAATTCCTAAAGTCCGTACGAAATCCCTTTTATTTGGATGAAGGTGTGGTCGGTCAAAATTGGATTTGTCAATTTCATTTTCCTCGAATTTCTTGCATCAATCCAAGTAAAACGAGGGACAGTTGTTGACAACCAATTTTGGACCTCCACAATATAAATTAGTCATCGAACTTTCTAAATTCTAAATGATTTGAAATAATTGGTTTTATAAAATTCAAAATAATTTTCAAATCATTTTAAGTAGCTCTATCATTTTTATAAATTTCAAAATAATAAATATGATAGTTTCTATAATTATGTGTCTAATTAGTATATTTTGTGAATGTTCGAAAATTGTGTCAAAAGGATTTTAATTTTATTTAAATATTTGGTTATTTAGTTTAAATTAATTAATAGCTTATATTTTAAGTTAATTATTTTATAATTAAGTTAATTATTTTATAATTAAGTTAATTATTATATAATTATGTATAATTAGTATATATTATGAATATTGGAAAATCATCTCAAAGATTTTTATTTCTTACTTAAATATTTTTATTGAATTAGTTTAGTTTAAATTATGGTTTTAACTTTGAGTAATTTAGTTTAGTTAAATTTATTATCTTATTCAATTGAAATTAGGAAGTTCATTAATTGATTATATTAGTTCTTCTCATTTAAATTTTAGCCAAATTCTTTACATAGCGTTCTTAATACACTTGGCTATTGTATTTATACATATACCCATTTCTATAATCTTAATTTCAACTCTTAAAATGTCAAATTTTGGGGCCCATTTACAAATTGCAGCAGCCATTTTTTCCCCTTTTTTCAATTCAAATAACAGCCCACCCTTTTAATTCCCCAAACACACAATACATATAACAACAAAACAACGTACACCAACCGACCCCAACCCCTTTTCCCTTCAAATTCAACGCATACATCAGCAATAGTGGCCAAACGACTCCACCTGTGTTCTCTTCTTCTTCAGCAGTCCAAAATATCAATAGCAGCTTGCTGCCTCGGATTTTCTTGGATTTTGGAGAAATTTTCGTACCAAACCATTTGCTCCCTGTTCCTTGAAAATGATTTTGAAAATTTGAATTGGAAAAAGGGGGAATTTCGTTTTTGCCCTGCTTCTATCTGATTTTCCCCTCAAAGCGTAAACCTTAATATTTTTTCCTATATATACGTCCTCTTTATTATTTGTGGAGGGGTGGGGGGGATTTTGAGAATTAATAAAGAAAGTTGGGAAATTTTTAGTTGGATTTCACTTAGCAAGAGAATACAAAGAGAGTTTGGGCTCGCAGTGGTGTGGAAATCGCTACCTTTAAGCTCGTCGTTTTCGTTCACTGCCCCGCAACAGGTGATACTCCTATATTTTCTCTATTTTCCATCTAGCCGATATACAATTATGCTTATCTGAATAAAATCACATCCTGTCGTTAATGTTATTTAGTTAATCTAAAGGTTTATTCCTTCATGATTTGGCCGTCTTATATTAAAAGAAGTAATTTTGTTTCGGGAATAGATCTTCATTCGAAATTAGTTTGTTATTAGCTAAATGTTCATTCGGCATCTTTATTTGATAAAATTTGCAGCTGCTTTATTATTATTTTAAAAGCATATTTAGGAAGATGACTATAGTCCCTGTTTTAGTTGGAGATTATGTATATTAAGTGCTCTATTTTTTTTTTATGTAAAAGGACGCCTTGGTTGTAGACATTTTTTTCTGAAGTGTTACTACTCTTAGCACGTAAGTGTTAATTCAAGTTCTGCGCCATTTGTTAATTAAATCGTGTATATTTTTATATTTTTTTGTGTTTCAATAGAAGTAATAGGCAATGTTTTAAAATCTGGAAAATATATAACTTCATTTTGTCTTAGTTGAAAAAATAGGTTGCAATTTTTCCTTAATAATGTAACCCTCTATATTCTTTACCTACAAATGTGAGTTTTGAATTTCTCTCGGCAGATTATGTTACTATATGCATGGATATAAGTTTTCTTTAGTTTTAAAGATAAGTCATGTCTTGCAAATAATTTTACTTAGTTTAGTCATAATAGTAAGGGATTATTTTCAAGAGCGATATAGCTTTGAAGTTGTGTTTCTTTGGCATATTAGACAATATGACTATATCACTTAAAATTGATTTTGTTGTTCGTTAATGTCCCTTTTGGCGTCCTTTATATGATAAAATTTTTAGCTTGTGTTTTCCTTAGTTTTAAAGTATTTTAGATTAGAGTTGAGTGTTTGTTGTTGATTTTTTTCTAGAAATGATATGCAGGTTACTATAGTTATATCTTTATTTTATTATACATTTTTGTAGTAGTAAGAAAAATCATAGATTTTAAACTCTTCTGCTTGATCCATTAATTAGTAGAGTTTGTTGTTTTGGTTTTCTTCCAAGTATTTCGTCAGGCCACTTTAAAATTGTCCAAATATCTTAGTTGGAGTTTTCGTTCTGCACTAGCACGCTTTGTATTTAGATGGTATATTTAATGTGTAATTTTACTTAGCTCTATCTATTTTTCTCTAATATAATATCGTTCAAAGTCGAATGTCTTACTAATCTTTTTACCCTTCTTATTTGCATGAACCCCCCTTGGTTTGAGTCCATTGGACTCCCTTCTTTTTCTTTCCTTTGCATTTCGGATGTGCCATGGAGTCCCGAACTTAGCACTATCGAGTAGAACTCATCATTTCGAGAAATTGGAAGCTGAAACAGGTCTCAGAAAGCAGAAAAATGGGTTGTATACATCCGATATACATCGATATACATCAGCTGTATACCAAAAACGGGTTTTGGTTAAACCCCAAAAATACCAACGAAATTGGCCCAAAAGGGGGCCCGAATTTAATTTTTCCCTTGCTCTTTAATTATTTAATTGTGATTATTTATTGTTTGTTGTTTAACTCTAACTTTATAATTGTAAATTAACTTAGTTGAATTCCCCAAAAGACGAACTATTTCTCTATGTTGTTGTATTTCTAACAAATCTTATTTTATCAACTCTTGTATTTTCATTTATAATCTTTAGTCAAAACTTTTTTATTTTTTTATTTTTATTAGTTTAAAATAGTTTTTCATAAACCAAAAATGACTCAAATAAAAACCAATTAATTTAGTTTCGTTAAAATTCTAATTACTTGTCTCTAATTCAAATGTTTCAATTAAGGTCCCATTTTCTTTTTTTAAAAAATAAAATAATAATAATAAAAATCGCTTTTTGTTAAACTATTTTCTCAAAGTTAATCTAATAATGTAAATTATTATTATAAATACTTACTTAGTCATTGTTTCAACAAGGTTAGTCAAAACTTTTGTTCTTCAATTAATTTAAAATGATTTTCATGCTTTAATTAATTAAATTG
>NW_006239096.1:1108143-1116836 GCF_000226075.1 Solanum tuberosum | reverse complement strand
GTTGTACAGTATTATTCTTATGTTAAATCATTTTCCTAAAGATAGTCAATATATATATTTTAGTCAAATCGCAGGTCAACCGCATGTTAGCGGACACTTCGAATGCTTAAACCCTTCTCAAAGTGTAAATTGAACCCCGAACTCTCTTTGGTATTTTCAAACGATTTTTTCTGTTTAAATCTTTGAAAATTATAAGTTTTCTTAATTTCTTTAAAAAAATAAGTGGTGACTCTTTTCTAAGTATTTTTCTCAAATTGTTTTATACTTAGAACATTTCAAAAAGTGATTTTTCTAAAGGTTAGTTAAATTACGACACAACAGGTAGGTCAACCGACGGTCCGTAGGTCCCTCTGTGGATGACCTTCGTCAGCTTTTAAGTTAGGGTCATTGAGGTCTTTTTCCTATGCGTTGGGGCCCTTAAACTACGTCGTTTAATGCCTAAACTATGTTGTTTTACTCAATTTAAGCCTAATAACTTAGTCAGACATACCAACAACCTATATTCACATAAAATTCATAAAACTTAGAGCAAAAGAGAATAAAAGAGGCAACCCAAGCCTTCCAAGAACGCAACAATTTTTCTTCAGTTTCAGCCCCGATATCGAAGGATTTATCCGTAGGTTTCATCACCAGGTATGTGGGATTTCACTAGTGGATTCCTTTCATCCACTAGGTCCCTATAATTCAGTCAGATTCTTGATTCATATATCTTGCTTAGACCTAGGGTTTCTAAAACCTTATATATTAGGTGTAATTTAGCTATTAGAGTATTCTTAATCAGATTATCATGTTTTCGTGGAATCATTGCTTAGTTCTTTGCATGAAACTCAAGACCCTAGTTGTGTAGATTCTCTTAGTTTATGAATTACACATGCTAGGTTGGTTAAAAAAAATATACATGCTCCAGTTTTGAATGTCACATTATCAGTATATAATTATTTCATTCTCAGATTTGCATGTCAGTATTTTTTGTTATTCAGTATTTCAGTCATAATGTATTATATACATATTCAGTTGGGAGTAGGCTTAGCACCGGGTGGACTAGGATTTCAGCGTACCCTCATATTCCCAGAACTACGTACCCCTGTAGGTTAAGTCCCCTCTGTGGGAATCAGTTTTAGTGATCACACGAGTCATGCCTTTATACCCCTGGCAGGGTATATCGGGCCCTTCGATGAGGTGTATACATTAGACGCCACGGATAGCTCACATGGTGGTTATGTCGGTTACTAGTAGCTCCCACAGTCAGACTCTAGTGCATTCGACCAGGTTTTTAGATATACTTCAGTATTCAGTCTCAGCATGTTATGTACTTGGTCATTGCATTCAATTCTACTTAGCTTTGAAGTTATGCTTCCATATTTACATTCTTACTCAGTTTATATCATTACTCAGCTATGCTTTGTTCAGTTTATATGTTTGTTCAGCTTTTATCCTATCATTCATGCTCAGTACCTTCCAAGTACTGACGCATACTCTACGCTACATCTTTTCATGATGTAGGTTCATGTCCTCATAATTCAGATCATGTTTAGATCGGTTCCCAATCCTTATTCAGCAACTTCAGTGGTGAGTCCTCATATTTCGAAGACAATAGACATGTTTTCAGATTTAGTCTTTCATTTCAGTTTCAGTTTTACTAGGGTTAGCTGGGGACATGTCCCAGCAACTCTAGTCAGTTAGAGGTTTTTTCAGACATAGTATTAGATTCAACTTTAGTTTTTGAGTGATTGTTCAATATCACTAAACTCTTAGAAGTATTTATATATTCAGACCATTTTTGGGTATTCCCCATCATTCAGTTATCTCATGATTTAGCTTCTGCATTAGTTTATCTTGCATAGATATATTCAGTTTTGCTTATGATATGCCAGCTCAGGGTTAGCTTGGGGTCACTCGTGATCCTAGGTCCCGTGTTTACGTCAAGGGGGTTGTAACAACTCGAAAACCAGACCTAGGAAAAGTGCAGCAGAAATCACTTGAACTAGTGAACCACGGTAGGGTTCATAGACTGTGATAGGGTCCATGGTCTGTTGACCTACCCGTGAACCCAGAGCCCTTCCAGTAAAAGTGGACCACGAAGCCCTTCAAGGTCTGTGGACCACCTCACAGACCGTGCTGGCACTCGTGGAAGCCAGACAGAGTCCACCAGGTCCAGACGACAGACCACGGGACCCCTCACGGGCTATGGTCCTAACGACAGAATGTGGTGGCATCCGTGGAAGCCGTCACAGAAACCAATAGCTTAGGACCAAGGACCACGACCGTCTTGACGGCCCGTGGTCCCTTTGACGGTCTATCAGAGGGGCCCGTGGTCAGTCTCGTTAGGTTTTTAAGTAGGGTTGTTTTGGTCTTTTTCCTCTGTGTTGGACCCTTAAACTACATCGTTTAACCCCTAAACTACGTAGTTTTGGTCAGTTTTAATCTACCAACTTAATTAGAACTTAGCCTAGTCAACTCATTCTCCAAAAATTCATCAAGTTGAACGAAAATGAGAAAGAGTCGACCAAGCCCTAGTCCAAGAACACAGCAGGTTTTCATCAGTTTCAGCCCCAAAATCGAAAGATTTCTTCATGGAATTCGTCACCAAGTAAATGGGATTTTACTAGTGGGTTCTTTTCACCCATTAGGTCCCTAGAATTCAGTCAGATTCTTGATTCCCTTAATATTATCTAGACCTAGGGTTTCTTGAATGTTAGAAAATGTTGGGTTTTAGCTGTTAGAATGATCCAAATCATATTATCATGATTTTAGTATTGTTTTACATAGATTTTTTAATAAATTCAGAACCCTAGCAATGTAGTTCTTTTAGTTCATGAATTACACAGGCTAGGTTAGTTATCTCTGTTATACATGCCTCATATTTGAATGTTTCATTATTAGCACATGAATGTTGCATTTTCAGTTAGCATGTCAGTATTTTGAGCTATCCAGTGTTATAGAAATTCAATCATAAATTGTTAATTACATAATCAATTGGGAGTAGCTTAATACCGAGTGGACTAGGGTCAGTCACCCTCAAGTCCCAGAACTACGTGCCCCGTAGGTTGTAAGTCCTCTCTGTGGGTATCAATTTAGTGATCACACTAGGCATGGCTCTATATCTCTGGGGTCCTCTCGATGAGGTGTTAATGAGTCCGTGATTTGGACTCATTTAGGGCTTTGTTTATATAGATTTAGTGTCTTCTAATACTTATTTTGTACCAATAACTAATGTTAAATCCTTGATTTTTAGGAATATAGATTGAGGAACAAAGCAAGGACACTAATAGACAAAAAGGAACAAAATAGGCTAAAGAATTGAAGATGGGCGAGCCTGAGGATCGCCAAGAGCACTCGACGTGTCGCCTAGTGGCTCATCAGACCGCCTAAAGTTCCAGTGTGCCAAGCCCTGAAGGGAAGAACCAAGTTGGCGATGAAAATGAGGAGTCGGCGGATCACCGAGTGATTTCACGAAGCCAAAATAGATCGCTCAAAGTTACAGACCTTGAGGACATTGAATGCCAAGACAGAAGGGCGATGGAAGAGACCAAAGGGCGGCTCGCCGAATGGTTCAGTGAGCCTAACTTACTTCGCCGATTGACTCTTCGCAGCATATTTTTGGCGACTATAAATACATTTTTGAACATTTAGTTTAGTATCAAATAATATTTAGAACAAATTATTATTGAGTTTTGAGCTTCTGGAGACAACTTTCTCTAGTTTACCTTAGATTTGGAGGATTGAAGAAATTCACTTTTGAGATTTTGGAAGTGGTCTTTGAGAATCTTCAAATTAGAGCATTGTAAGGACGAAATCACTATTACCCAGTTGATGGATAATTAATTTGATAACGGTTTTTACTTTTTTATAATGTCGAGCTAAAACCCCAATTCTTGAGGTGTGATTATGGGTTGATTTAGCTTATGGGTATTGCTGATTGTTAGTTTAAATGCTATTTAAAAGTGAGTTTAATCATTATTTGTGGTTTAATTTAAGAGTTGTAGTTGCAAATGGAGTTCTATGTTTGTGTTCTTGGCTAGCTCGAGGGAGAGAGAGAGGGGTTTTAGAACTAAGGTTTTTGATTAATGGCTTGTGGGTATTGAGCTGACCAGGGTTCAGCTCAAGAGAGTGAATCCTAAACCTAATCCCACACATTCAACTTGAGAGAGTGAATGGATTAAGGTGTGGGTTGCTCTTATTTTGCATATTGTTCGATGTTCGAGAGAAATCGTTTGATTCGGGGTAAATTGTTCGAGAGAAAGTTTACCTCCCTTATAGCCTAGCCTACTCACTAATATCTAGTTATTTTTTAATAGATACAATTACCCATATGTCTATAATAGCCTATAATCGATCACATCCCAAGAATCCGTCTCATGATTGTTAATTTTTATTGTTTGTCCCTATTTGTAGTTGATAAGAAAAACGAAAACCAAAACCCCTCATTTGACATTCGTGTCACCCCTTTATTTTTTAATAGATACAATTACCCATATGTCTATAATAGCCTATAATCGATCACATCCCAAGAATCCGTCTCATGATTGTTAATTTTTATTGTTTGTCCCTATTTGTAGTTGATAAGAAAAACGAAAACCAAAACCCCTCATTTGACATTCGTGTCACCCCTTAATTTGAATGATGTCTTTATTTGATAACTTTTATTCCTATGAATGATTTGACCACATTTATACTTCCCAATTGAATCTTAAACACGTATCGCTCCCTGTGGGATTCGACTCCAACTCATTTAGTTGGGTTTTATACTGATTTACGATTGTTGAACACCTAGAATTGGATGAGGTGTCTTTGAAACGTTATCCTAACCAAAATGGCACCACTGCCGGAGAGTGGTGTTTGAAATTCTTTTGGTGAAGTTGAATTGTATTCTTCTTAGTCATAGTTGAATCTACTTATTTTTAGTTTTGATTTTTGTGTTATTTGTTGAACAGAGGAAATGAGCATATATGGTAGCAACGGTAACCAAGTGGACCACCCTCCTTTAAAGATGATGATTCGAAGGGATAACATCCTAAATTTCAAGCACTTGGAGGGTGAGACAATCCATGAGTTATGGCTGAGATTTAAGACACTATTGTTGTAGTGCCCAACTCATGGAATCCCAGATAAGATGTTATTGGATTGTTTCTATAAAGGTCTTGGTGTTGAGAAGAGAGGAGTGGCTGGCCAACTTTGTCCGAGTGGTCTAATTTGACAACCCTATGCAATAGTAGCCCAACTCCTCGATCGCATGACTAAGACCGAAAAGGAAAAAGAGAAGGACAAGAATTTGGCCAAAATGTTGACTTACCTAGATCTCTTGGCCAAAAAGATCATGGAATTTGAAGTATTGTACAAAAAGAAAGATAGGTGCATTCCTCCTCATGAGCGTAGAAATCCCAAGGGTTATGATGGTGGACAAGTAGAAGAGATACTCTCACTCATTCTCCACAAAGTCAAAGAACACGACAGAGTGTTGAACGAGATAAAAGAGAATTTCTCAATGCTAAATCAGATGACTACTTCTCATTTCATATCTATTCAGCTACTGGAGACCCAAATGGGTCATATGTTGTCTCGTCTCTACTTGAGACAAAATGGAAGGGTACCTAGTAATACTATGGCAAACCCCAAGAACGAAACGTGAGTGGGTACTTGCGTCGTACCACGACGTTAACTAAGGCACTTCTTGGGAGGCAACTGAAGGTTTTATTGCTTTATTTGTGTTTTGAAATAACATGTGTTGATTGTGCAGGTTGAAGTGTGGAATGTGTTTGAAAAATGCAGGTTGGCAAGCCAAAAGTCCAGTCGGCGACTCGCCGAAAAGGTCGGCGAGCCCGACTTAGACCGCCGTTGGACTCAAGAAAATATAAGGATGGAGCCTGTAAAACTCAGTGTACCCATGGATGAGTCGGTGACTCACCGAACAGGTCGACGAGCCCGACTTTGTCCGTCATTAGGACCCCCAAATTAACTGGAGGTCCTGTAAAACTTGTCGAGGTAAGTACCCACTTAGCGTATCGCCTAGTGGTTCGGCGAGGACTACTAATAACATTGAAAGAGTTGCGAACTGAACTGTTTTTAAAGGCCAAAGGTTTAAAATTTCAAACTCTTCCGCATTCCTTCACTTTTAGCCTCATACAATCACACCCATATATATAGATTCAATAATCTTGCATTTTATCTCTTTTTACTCATTGATCTTGTGTTCGGAGTTGGAATTCATTGCCGCCTAGCATTACAAACTCGTATTTTGGCTTAAAGGTTGGTTTTCTGAACCCCAAACTCTTAAATAACAGTTGAATTCAAATGCAATTGTTTAAATGTAATTGTTGTGTGCTAGGCCTCTCTGAAGTCATAATTGTTTGCTAGTTGTGCCTATCGTAGTTTCATAATTGTGATAAATTGCCTAAGTTGTTAATTTCCCGAGTTTCATGCCTTAAAATTGATCTTAAATTTGTTGGGTTGCGTTAAATTGTAGTTGGGTCTAATCGGGTGATGTCTGAGTAACCCCAATTGTGCTAAATAACATACTTTGCCCAATGATGGAGCGTTTGACGTCATTCTTAAGGGCTAAAGTCATCAAATGGCCAATTTTGGCCAAACCAGGTGAAGTCTGAGTACCCCGATGGCATGGGTGGTATGGATCTGGGCTTAATAGAAAAAGTGTGTTGTTTGATTTTGTTTTCGGGGGCTGAGGGATTGATTTTGGAAAGCGAGGTGAAAATTGGCACGTTAGGAAATTAGGCGAGCTGGGTCGAGCTCACTGAACCACTCGGCGGTTCGCAAAAGTTCCCCTTTATCGCCTTTAATTTTGTGTTTTGGTTGCGTTTGAGTCGATTACTTTCGGTGGGAAGCATGAGCTCACCGAGTGAACTCGGCGACTCGCCGAAAGTCTCCCTTGATAGTCCTTTCTACGCCTCTAACCCCTAAAACACACTGTAACTTTCGATGGGCTATTCTGAGCTCGCCAAGTGGTGTCGGTGATTCGCCGAATGGCCCTGCCTATCGCCGACCTGTTATATTTCTGGGAATTTCTCAAGCTAGTCATTTCGGTGAGCCCGATCTGGCTCGCCAAAGTGATTTGGCGATTCGCCAATTGATTCTGCAAGTCTTTCTGCAGCTTATTTTCTGCATTTTCTTGAACTATTTCTAACTATTCCCGATGTGTTTTGCAGATATGGTCAGACCAAAAGTAGCAGGACAAGACATGCCGCCCCGCATGAGGGCAAATGGAATCACTATCAATGTGGATGCAGTTGCATCCATAGGAAAGGCCACAAAACTTCCTACCATAGGTGGGAAGGGTAAAGGAAAAGGAAAGGCATCTGCTTCTGAGTCATCAGAGGTCAACTCTGACAGTGAGGAAGTGTACGCCACCCACCACACCACTTCTGAGAGTGAAGGTGAGCACCACGACCCTCAAGCTGACATTTCTAAGCTTGAGGATGATCATGTACTGCTAGCCCGGAGAGCTGAAATGCGCTCCAAAAGGTTGAATTATCCGTCTAAGATTCGGGCACCACGGGCCACTAGTCCTCCTCCCGTACCAGAACAAGCAGTGGTCCCAGCACCACCTGCACAGGGTCCTCCTCCCCGGTCCGTACCAGAACAAGCAGTGTTCCCAGCACCACCTGCACAGGGTCCTCCTCCCCGGTCTATGAATAGACTAAAGGTTGAGGGATTGAGGACCATCATTGAGGAAAAGAGGTTGTCTACAGATGGAGTAATAGACAGATATCCAGAAATATGGCGCACTTTGAGGTCCCACAAGTTCCAGATTTTCACTAGACCCCATAGCCCTTACATTCCTAATTGGGTCCGAGAGTTTTATATTGCCTACGGAGCTCTAGTACCACAAGGGAAGAGGAAGGCTGCCTCATTCAAGCTGGTAGATTATGTGGTTGTCAGGAGCAAGAAAGTGAAGTGTGATAGTGATGACATTAATGCAGTTTTGGAGTGTACCAAAAACATTGAAGATGACTACCAATATATGATCAAGACAAAATCCTTGGAGACTTTGAAAAAATGTTTGGTTCCTCTTTTATATGACGGTACTCCTAGGTGGATCGAGGCTTGAGTACCCATAGAGAAAAAAGACCTAAATGTGGTAGCGAGGTACTGGTTGGGGTTTATCAACAACATCATCATACCGTCCCAGAATGAGTCTATCCTCCGTCACACAAAGGCAGCTTGTCTTGGTTGCATCATTGATAAGAAAGTCTCATCTTCGGTATCATCGTTGGACAGGAGATGGCCATGAGGGCCAAGCAGCGCCATACATCTCTCCCTTTTTCCGGTATTAATCACCGAGTTATATAGACGAGCCCGAGTGCCCTTTAATGAGAAGAAGGACATGGAAGTGATTCCCACATCTTCTACCAACATCCGGCGCATCGAGGCCGAGTACTTGAATGATGAGGCTGAGAAAAATAAGGCAGCCCCGGTGGACACATCCCCGGCTGTTGACATTGAGACTTTACGTGCAGAGGCAGTATTGCCTACTCCGGCCCTGTAGCGACCCAAAAAAATAGATAGGTGAAACTAGAGCCTAACGTATGAATTTTTAAAGTTTAAGCATAATTGGAGTTATGAAATTTTCCAAAATAAAAATTGGACTTTGCCTTAGTTTTATTTGGTAGGTCCATGTAGGCAAGGGGCATTTTCGTAAATATTAATTTTAGTTAAATTAAAAAGTGGGTATATTTTAT
>NW_006239096.1:1082609-1107890 GCF_000226075.1 Solanum tuberosum | reverse complement strand
AAATTGTGTTTGGATTGGATTGTATTAGTGACTCTTATGATTTTCTACATCTATCTATGATGAATTGATGATGTATGGATGAATGGAAAGTTGTGGCCTTATGGGCAAGTTATGGATGAATTCTCTTGTGGTAAGTAAAATGGTTGGGACTTGAATGTTGTTGATTATGGCTTTGGAGGATGGTAAGTTGGCTTAATCTCATATTATTGATATAATTGTTCTTGCTTGGTTTGATCCACTTATGGTGGAGGTGTTTAATTATGGATTGTATTATGAATATGGCCTTGAAGGCATTATCTATTGAATTAAAGTGTTATCAAGTTATGAAGTGTTATAGTACTATGTGAAGGTATTCTTATGGTTATAAGGTGATCTTGTACAAAGTGTTATTGTAGTGTGATTGAAAGTATGTTATCTTTAAATGTCCATATGTGACGATTGTTGTTGGTAGGTTAAATCCACCATTAGTGGAAGTGTTATATCTTGTTCTTGTGTCTAAGTATGGGAGAAATGTTTTAGAGATGGAAATTGAACTAATGGTATATAGGAAATAACATATGCCCTTTGGAAAAATGGTCCAACACTTAGAAAAAAAAATGAGGCGGGTGAACAGTAAAACGCTCACTGGAAATTGCCTTTCCTACCGGACAGATTTTACGAAAATGGCGTAACTTCTTCGTCCGAACTCCGAATGAAGTGAAACGAAGTGCGTTAGGTAGATAACTCAAAGGGCTTTCCATGGATATGTTATTGGCCACCCAATAATTTGTGTGCTAGGAGATATGACCCTCCAAAGTAGACCCTCGAAAAAGGCTTCACTTGGAAATTTTCGGATTTTTGATACGGTTGCTCTAAAATTTTGGGTTAGACCCATTTCCCACTCAATTTGACCCCCTAAACAAGAATATGAAGTCGGATTTCGAAAAACGAAACGGATTGTTTTATATATAGCTAAACAAGTTTCCGGTAACTTCCGAAGCACTTTTTTTAGAACTTTTTGGGTCATTTCAGTGTCCCTCCTTGTTACTTAAAGTCTTGAATGCATGAATGTGTGAAGTGGGCTAGAACTAAGAAATGGTGCCCTTTCTATAAATGCTAAAAGAGAGGACCAAGACTTGAATCGGCAGAACTAAGAAATGGTGCCTTTTCATAAGTCTAGCTTTCCTAAGTAAATGTATAACCTTGAAGGATGGGCCTTAGGGAGAAGTTCCCTTCTTGAGTGAGATGATAGACTTAGATATGGATGGAGCCGGAACGACATGAAAATCCTTATCTAAGAAAGTCAAATGTGCTATCCTTATGAACCTTGATTGGCCATGACTTAGAGATGGGGCCTTTCTTGGGAAGAGGTACTATGAGTTGGTTGAACTAGAAAATGAACCCTCTCTAAGTACATATGTGATTGAATACTCTATGGGAAACAAGGCTAGCACCGAGTGGATGTGGTTAGGAAGGTGGCCTAGTTGAATATGAGATTAGGCACAATGAACTTCCTTGGACATCCCCTAAACCATGTGCCTACATGGGTTGCTTACTAGTTCTACCTTTTGCAAGTAGAACAACCTCCACGGAGTAGGATAGACTCCGGATTCCATGCCTAGCTAGTACGGTCTATGTCGGTTATGCCTATTCCCATCATGTGGGATGTGCACTCTAGTTATTGGATAGGTTCTACAAAGTGTAGATGGTAGTATGGGATGCTATCTACACATGGCACGAGTAGGCTTTGAAAATACTAAAGTGAGTTCCCTAAGTCTAACGACTATTATGTGAATGTCCCCTTATGTGCTTGAATGTCTCCTAAATGGTTTCTTAAAGAATGTTGGTCTATTGATGTTATATTATAAAGGAAATGTCCTTATCTAAGGTAATCTTGAGGAACACTTAAGTGTGCTTGAAGAGGTTGTATGGGCGGTCACTTCTTGTCTCATTCAAGTGTATCTTAAGGTTATATTAGGTAGAGGTCCTACGATAATGAAATGGCGTGTGTTCTTTTAAAGTTAAGCATGGGTTGTATGTGGATTTATGTTGAGTATATGTATGGTTGGCTATGGTCTTATATGTTAATGTTGACTTGTATTATGTCTCTTATACTTGTGAAGTGAAGGTTTTATCAAAATGATATGAAAGCATTTACTTCCTTGAAAATGTCCTTTTTGGCATGTTTTTGCATGGTCTCCATACTTAGTACTTAATTGTGCTAACCCCTTTCTTTCCCTTTTTGGACTAAAGTGTAGGGATTTGGAGATGATGACATGTCATGGCTTTGATAGGTTTCTAAGTGTTGAAGATGAAGACTTGGTGAGTCCTCATAGATTCGAGGACAATACCCAATATGTTCTTTTATGTCTTTTAGTATTGTTTAAGTTGTGTACGGGATTAGTCCCGAATTTTGTACTCTAAAGTATTAGATGGTTTGAGACATCATGTATAAAGTCTAGAAAGTCTTCCGCTTGCTATTTTTTATTTTTTTTTAAATTATGAAATGTTTTCTTGGTAAAGAAAGTTTTAAATTCATTATGGTTTTAGTGTATATGCGATGAATGAATGCTAAGAGGCTTGTATTAGACCTCTTCGAGGTCGAGTACGCCGGTTACGACTAGGGGGTGCTCCCAGGTCGTGACAAACATGGTATCAGAGCATAAGTTTCCGGGATGGTCTTAGGTTGTCTCAAAACCACATCTAGTAGAGTCCCCTAGGCCTTCAGGTATATCTAGTGTTGCTCCTTCCATGACTCTGACTTCTTTTGTTGCTCTTCTGCTTCCTAGGTCTGGTGCTAGTGCTCTGTCTCCCGACCTCCACTCGCCCAGGCTGCAATACTATGGATGGGGCATCTAGCCCATTCTGTTGATAGGTGTGCCTCCAGGCTTGAGGCTACAGTACCTGGGATGATTCAGAGTCCCCTCACTGCTGCTGTGACACCTCTTAGTGTGTCTATTTATGCCTTTGCGACAAGGATAGCGGTGTGTGAGCGAGGCCAGGGGTCACTGATGAGGTAACGGCCTTAAAGGCTGCCATTGCTGAGTTGAGAAAGGACGTGGACCAACTGAAGTCCACGGATATGTCTATGATTTTTGGGACCGTGGAGATCCCTAATGACATGGGCACAGATATTCCAGCTAGTTCTGATATGCCTCAGGCTACCACCGGAGATGAGATTCGAGCCGATAAGGTAGCTGCAGAGTTCTAGGCTGAGACTGATGAGGAGCAGCTCGGCGTCTTTGAGGAGACTTCATATGAGGGTCTTACAGAGGTCGAGGAGGTTATGGTGCATTCAGCCATGTAGATTTCATTGGCAGATACATCTATGACAGGCTCTAGTGGAGCCAATGCTAATATTACACCGAGCACTAATGCCCAGGATCAGAGTGTTACACCCGGCATTGATGGCCCGACAGATGGAGCGATTGTGTAGACAAGATCTTTCTTTACCTCTCTCTCTGTCATTTTTATTGACTTTTGATTATTTTTGTTGCATTTGAGAACAACTGCTTTTTATTTGTGGTGGGATGAGGTATTTCTATACCTACCTTTTGTGTATATATTGGGTTTGGTGTTTTTAACTGTGTTATGATTTTATCTTGTGGATGTTTGAGTTCATGGCTCCTTGTTATGAATGAAAATAGTTTTTGACCTATTTAAAAAAAAATATTCCACCTCTTGTTGTGTTTGAATGTGGCTGCACTTGTACAAATTTGAGTATCAGTTACGATAAATACCGATGACTTGAATTATGCTCTTAATCAAACAAAAATGAATGTGCGGCTGCGATGAGGCCAAAAGAAGTTGGATAGACAATATTTGGACTTTTTGAATCTCGTTGTGACTAGCCAATTATCGAATAGAGTGTCTTGTGATGAACATTGCACACTAGCGAAAGTGTGGAGTTTCGTTTGATATTGGTGTCAATGCCTTGTGTGGTGAGCTTACGGTGAACCTTATGTGATGACACCTAGAATTTACCCCGTTGGTCCGGTTTACTAAGTGATGCAAGCTCTTGAAATGATCTTAGACAACAATTTTGAAGAGCAAAACAATTTGACAATATACCTCTTTTGTGGCCAACCTTGTGAGATGTGTGAACCTTGCTTGAACCTCCTTTGAGCCTTATCCTTTTCTTGGAAGAAACTTGATCAATTGAGACCCCTCTTTATCTATTCACCCATAATCTTCATGAAGTGTGGTTTGTGTGAATAGCCAACTTAGGCCAAAAGCCTAAGTTGGGGGTATGGTGAAAAGAGAAGGTAAATCAAGAATGTGAAAGTTCCCCCTTCTAGCAATGAACTTGAAAAATATGGAACCCCTCTATATATAAAAAAAAAAAAGAAAAAAAAAAAAGAATGAAAAAGTTGTGAAAGTTGAAAAAGAAATGGGGAGTCCGATATTCCATTGGTAGTTAAATACTGGGGTGAATGTTAAGCATGATTCAAATGTTGAAGGAAAGGAAGAAAGTGATGTTCGGACCACATTTCATGAGGGTAGCAGCCACTGAGCCTAAATGACCATACCTTTACACTCAGCCCCATTACAAGCCTTAAAAAGACCTTTTTGATCTTGAGTGAGCTGAACGATTGTTGATTGGAAAATAAGAGCAAACCTATGGGTGAAGTTATGCATGTGTTCATCTTTGTGAGTGTGAGAGTTGTATGTGATTCTGAAACTTCAAATTGTTGAAGAACTGTGTGTAAATATGGAATCATCTTTGTTGTGAGGGCATTTGAGTACCTTTGTTGAGATTGAACTTGCATTTTAAACAAGTATTGTGAACTTGAGCATCTTTGATAATGGTGAGTCACAACTTGAATCTTTAAGTGCATATTGGATCCTAGCATGAGTAATTTGAGTCTTGTTGTGTGCATTCATGATTGAGTCTTTTGTAGCACTGTTTGAGACATCCTTTTTGAACTGCTGAACTTGAGTTTTACTTGAAGACAAACAAAAGTTTAAGTTGGGGGTGTTGATGAGTTCGAGATTTGGACTCATTTAGGGCTTTGTTTATATAGATTTAGTGTCCTCAAATGCTTATTTTGTGCCAATAACTGATGTTAAATCCTTGATTTTCAAGAATATGGATTGAGGAAAAAAGCAAGGACACTAACAGACAAAAAGGAACAAAACAAGCTGAAGAAATGAAGATGGGCGAGCCGGAGGATGGCCAAGAGCACTCGACGTGTCACCGAGTAGCTCATTAGACCGTCTAAAGTTCTAGTGTGCCAAGCCCTGAAGGGAAGAACCAAGTTGGCGATGAAAATGAGCAGTCGGCGGATCGCCGAGTGATTCCTCAAAGCCAAGATAGATCGCCCAAAGTTACAAACCTTGAGGATACTGAATGCCAAGGCAGAAGGGCGATAGAAGAGACCAAAGGGTGGCACGCTGAGTGGTTCGGCGAGCCTGACTTACTTCGCCGATTGACTCTTCGCAGTATATTTTTTGCGACTATAAATATGTTTTTGAAAATTTAGTTTAGTATCAAATAATCTTTAGAACAAATTATTATTGAGTTTTGAATCTCCCTGTGGGATTCGACCCCAACTCAATTAGTTGGGTTTTATACTGATTTACGATCGTTGAACACCTAGAATTGGATGCGGTGTCTTTGAAACGTTATCCTAATCAGGCGTATACATCGGACTCCACATTTAGCTCATGTGGTTTTATGTCGGTTATTAGTAGCTTCCTTAAAGTCATATTCTATTACAATGACCAAGTTATCAGTTACAGTTAGATCTCAGTCTCAACATGTTATAAACATGGTCATTGCATTTAGTCATTTCATGTTCAGTATTCTCAGTATAGTATCATACTTATCTCATATCATTGCTCAGATATACGTTTGTTCAATTATGTTTTCATTCAACTTTATTCTATCATGCATGCTCAGTTTCTTTCAAGTACTGACGCATATTCTGCGCTACATCTTATCGTGATGTATGTTCAGATCCTCAGCTTCCAGATCACGCATAGATCGGTTTTCGACCTTCAACTCAGCAGTATCAGCGGTGAGTCCTCATTCTCCGAGGACGACAAACATGTTCCTTTTTTATTTTTCATCTTTAGTTTCAGTTTTGCTAGATTTAGCTGGGGCCATGTCCCAGCACTTCTAGTTAGTTAGAGGCTTATTTCAGACATAGTTAGTTTCAACTTTAGTATTTGAGTTTGAATTTTCAGTTGTTGTTAAACTCTCAGTTTTCATATATTCAGACAGTGTGTGGGTATTCCCCATCATTTCAGTTTATCTCATAATTTAGCTTCCGCATTAGTTCATTTTTATAGATATGTTCAGTTTGCTTATAATATGCCAGCTCAGGGTTAGCTTGGGGTCACTCGTGATCCTAGGTCCCGTGTTCGCGTCCTGGGGTAGCTTCGGGGCGTGGCAGGGGTAGCCTCGGGGCGTGACAGATAAGTATGAAGTCTCCACTAAGTCTTCTCTTATGTATGCCAAGTTATACACTACAAGAATTGTTAACTTCAAAATACCCGTTGATTATCAACCTCAAAAATTTCAACACTTTGAGGGTAAAGAAAATCTGAAGCAACATGTTTCACACTTTGTGGAGACATGTAATAATGTTGGAACCTATGGAGACCATCTTGTCAAGCAGTTTGTCTGCTCTCTAAAAGGAAATGTCTTTGATTGGTACACGGATCTTGAGCCCAATTCTATTGATAGTTGGGAGCAACTAGAGCACAAGTTTCTCAATCGCTTCTATACCACAAGATGTATGATGATCATGGTAGTAATCATGAATACTCGCCAAGGGAAGGATGAAACAGTTATACATTTCATAAATTGATGGAGGAACACAAGCCTAAATTGCAAGGGTAGGCTTAGTGAAGTTTCTGCAATAGACATGTGTATCCAAGTAATGGATTTGAGAGCTTATTTACATCTTACAAGGAATAAAACCAAATCTTCTTGACAAAACTTGATTTACCTTCTTCATATGCTTTATAATCTTGTTCTTCACAAAATCTTCATTATTGCTGCTTGCCATGGTTAAAAATAAAGTTTAAAATATATGGGTTAAAAATGGTTTTAAAATATTTAGTTTTTATTTTTAAACTTGCAGCAACAACAATATTGAAAATATGGTTTAAAACTTTTTCTCCACATGTAGCTAGACAAAAATCTTCATCATCATCAAATTGATTGCAAATTGATCTTAAATCGCCTTGAAAAAGTCTTTAATTTCGTTCTATTGGATTATTGAACCATGTGCTCTGATACCACTTGTTGGGTTCAAAAGTGATTAGGGCAACACAAAAGCTTATAATTTGTAAATCATATGGTTGATAAATTGGACGACAAATAAAAGTATACTAAAGACATATTATTAATATGATTTGGTCATGCGACCTATATATTGAAAACTAATATTAAAAAACATAAACTCTATTGGGAGAATAATCTCCCCATAAACTAAACTCTTAAACGTCTACATTGTGGATCCTAGAGTATTATGTTATGAGAATAGGGATCTTCAATTTATAGATCTCCAAACTTTTACTCTAAGGAAAGAATAAACCAAATATAGAAGAAAAATATATGATAATGTTTTGTCTTATCTTTTAGGAAAAAATAAAATTCAAATAAGGTAAGAAAATCAGGGGAAACCCTAACAGTATGATTAATACTGCCCTAACCTAACTTTTTGTACAATGATGTAGGCATAAGATTAATGTTAACACCGAGATCACATATCCTCGGGCCATAAATGCTCTACCCTATAGTAATTTGCACTTCGGAACTTCTAGATCTTTTAGTTTGGTGGGAAACCTATTCTAAATTCTAGAACTGCACTCATCGGTAAGTGTAACTGTCTCATACTCGATTAGCCTCCTTTTGTTTTCCAATATCTCCTTCACATATTTAACATACTTTGTTATTCCCTACAAAACGTCAACAAGTGGCAGATTAATGTGAACTTACTTAAGTAAGAAGAGAAACTTATCAAAGCATTCATCCTTGCTTTATTTCTTGAAATTTTGGGGAAATGGAGAAAGTGGTTTTACTTTATTTGTTGCACTCTCCACGTGTGAGATTTGTCCAACCTCATTATTTTTCTTTTCACTGGTTACTACCTTGTGAACCTTCTTTTTTGGAACCAACTTTTCAAGTTGCAGACCATTGTGGGTACATACGCCATTGACCTTCTTTGAGTTTGGATTAGTGATATCTGACAAGGCTCCTCGAGAATGTGAGTTCTTAGTATTAGCGAACTTTCCACATTTTTTGTCTAGGTTTTTATTGGCCAACTGATTGTAATGCATATCTGTGGCTAGATTTTCCTGATCCGCGTGATTCTATCGACGTCTTTCATGATTTTCTTCAGCATCTCTTCTATTCTCATGTTTCCTTGATTACCACTTTGCTAATTGGCCGAGCTATGTTGATTATCATGTTGCCCATTACCTTGAGGTCTGTATTGATTTTGACCTTGATCCTTATTTTGGTTACCTCCTCATGAGAAATTTGGATGGTTTCTCTAACTTGGATTATATGTATTCCCAAAGTTCTGGTTTCTTCCATTCCTTTGAGTATTTCCTGTGAAGTTCACAGAATCTGGATTCGCCCCACAATATTTTATAGTATGATCACCACTGCCACATACTTCACACCACACTTGTTGTCGCATCACATATACTAGAGCGTGTTGTTGCCCCAATGTCAGATTACTAAAGTGAGTGTTCATCATGTTTTGCATTGCAACCATTTGTGCAGTTAAAGGTGTCACTACATCTACCTCTAGTATTCCAGCAGTCTTTTGTACCACAGGTCTAGCCCCTTGTCATGCCCTGAGCCTACACCCTGGGCGAGACTGGCACTCGAAGACCATTGTTGGCCTCAAGCGAACCCTTGGCCTGGCTTACTTAACTCAGGGGAAGACTTAAACATAAGAAAATATAACTCATACATAACTTAAGAAATAATAGTTTAGCCAATATGACAACTTAGTCTTTAAACAACATCTGAATGATAATGTAAAGACAACTGAACTACTAACTGTGTATGAAGCCTCTAAACAACTGAGATGGACGTTGGGACAAAACCCCTCAACATCCTAATGAACTAAACTAGAAAGCGAATAAAAGAGTCCTCTGAAATGCAAGGAGGCTTACCCCTAACTCTGAGTGTTTAACTGGATCAACGAGGTGTTGGATGCTGATCCTAATTACCTGCATCAGTATCATAAGACGATGCAGGCCAACTGGCATCAGTACAATGAATGTATGAGTATGCGAGTTGGAATGCTAAACAACAACTTAAGCTTGAAAAAGAGTAAGAAGGAACACTTACCTTGGCTCTTTACAACTCATGAATAATGGAACTCAATATAAAGCAATAAGACACATGCAATATATATATATATATATATATATAAAGCTTGTAAAACAGTGTAAACAACTTAGTTCGTTAAAGATAAAGCAATAACAAACTCAACTTTACTTATATATAAAAGTAATATAACTTTTGTGGGAGATTCTCTAACTGACAACCACCACTATGAGCCTAAGTGGTGATACAATGTCTTGCCCACGCTGCCAGAACTGTCCTATACTTTGCCGTCATATAGAACGCTTAACTTAGTGGATCCACTAGTCTATGCTAAAAGCATCTTAAGGAGTCATCTAAAAAGTATGATCCTTTACTACCCATGATGGCTACATGGTTTATAGAGACTTGAGTTAATATGAACTCGCATCCCCATATCGGTGCTCAATACTACTCCCAAAATATACTTAGCTCATATGTTTGTAAAAACAAAACTTTTTCTTTGAATTGAGATAATTATTCAAAACTTAGTTTAAAAGCTCTCTTGGAATCGATGTTCCCTTTTCTTGCTCAAATGTGAAAACATTTATAAACTCTTTGTGAATACTTAGTTCCCTTATAGTTCCTTGAGAAGTGGACCCAACTCTTTACTCTTTGCTTAACTTGAAATTTGAGCTTTAAAACGAAGTTAAAACGTTTGTTAAAGACTCTTGAAAACTTTAAGAAACTTTGCTTTGACTTGCTTCTTAACTTCTAGACTTGACTCTTAACTTCTTTGACTTTGATCTTAACTTTCCTTGAATTGGATTATGGATTCAAGATTCATGATCTCATGTTTATGGATGATTTCGTGATGGTTAGATATTCCTTAGAGTGTTAGAATCAACTAGGAAACATAGGTACATCACTTAGAAACTAGTACGAAAAGATAGGGGAACAATGGGGTGAACTGACGTCCTTGGCGCTCTGAGAGGCGTGGGGAGCCAGGCCCCAAACTTCAGAGGACAAGTTGGGGCGCGCTGGTTGGCGCGGCGCCCCAAGGGTAAAACTTCAGAAACCCTTTTGGGGCGCGCTGGCTGGCGCGACGCCCCGCCCTTTCCCCAGGTGAACTCCGACTTTTCTCCTTCGTTTTTCATCTCTAAACCCTCTAAACTTCAATGGTTCCTTACCCAAACACTTAGGATCAATAATACCCTTAACATACAATAGATCTAACTCGAAAATCTTCCCGGAAACACGAATCAAATCAACAAGAAATTTCAACAACACAACCAAATCAAGAACTTAACAATGTCCTTCAAGAACTTCACTTTTTAACATGTGAACAACCCAAAATCGCTGAATTGAAACAAGTTTGTGTGTGGATGAACTAACCCATCACTAAACGATCTTACATACCTTAATAGGAATCACCCCCGACGAATTGCACTCCAAACGCTTGACGTTCTTGGAGAAATCTTGGTTTTTCTCCCTTTCTTTCTTCTTTTCTCTTTTCTCCAAGCCCTAAGCGTATTCTAATTTTCCAAAACTGAATTAAGTTCTGTTTTACCCCCAATAAACCCCTAAAAATGAATTAGGAAATTAATTAGAGAAAAGACTAGTTTGCCCTTCCTTAAATCCGGATTTGGACTTTCCTTGATCCAATAGCCCAACTTCCGAAAGGCATAACTCACTCATACGTTGTCGAAATCGTACAAACTTGGCGGCGTTGGAAACATATCTCCAAGTTCTTTCCAACCATATCAAGATCTGCTCCTAAATCATCTTTAGCTAGGATTTATGGCCGTTTGAAAATGGCCAAAATTCACTTTCTTAACTTAGACAAAAATTTTCAGATTTCCTTATTCTTTCCAAAAATCAATATTTTCATATTTTAAACTCTTTATAGTCGTTTATAGGTGCGAGATGTTACACCCCTCTTCCATTTCATTCGGGATTGCCTTGTGAAATTCGATTCAACAGTGTAAAAAAATCCTAATAATTTTTCTCTAAGGCGTACCCCCTGTAGTAGAGTCGAGAAATTTTTTTGTGTTTGGTTCAAGACCTTCAAAGAAGGTATGGAACAACACCTCATTGGCTTGGTGGTGAAGCGGGCAGCTTACCAATAAGGATTTGAATATATCTCAAGCTTGATATAAATTTTCTCCTCCTTTCTGCCTAAAACTCAATGTGGCCTGTACACGTAACATCCAGTTTTGGGAAAGGGTTTGTTATGTTATAATTTCCGCAATACTTATGTTATGTTTAGTCCTTATTTCCTTTTTTACTTCCACATTTACCCTTATCGAGGGTTCTTTAGGTTGACCTGTCTTGGTGGGATAAGGCAGGTGCCATCACACCTAGTTTTTGGGTCATGACACCTATATCCCTATTATATCCTTAGTTTTTAATCATTTTCCCTTCATTTCAGTGCCTATTGTGGCAGTTGTGGTTCTTGATTATATCTGACTATGCATTTTTGGTGTGATGTAACCTTTTTTTGAATTTGAATCTACTGTCTCTTTTTAATGCAACTCCATGTTTGTGCTTATTTATTCATGTTAGTGTTTCCCAAGTGGCCATGATTTTACTCAGAATACATGTACTCTTGCTTGGTTTACTGTTATTTACTTTTTTATAATGTTAAAAGGGTAATATGTGTTGATAACATGTGAGTTAGTTCAAATCATAGGATCTGGTCGTCTATGTGGAAGGGGTAGTAAACATAATCGACGGGGGAAATAGTTTGTCATCATCAAAAAGGGAAAAATATTGCATTCTCATGTTTTGATTAGTTAACAAATTATAGAGTAATAAGATCTTGTAGAGGGACTTGATCCTTCGAGTGGTGGTCGTTCAGGACAACTCAGTGGAATGCAGCTCTGAAGCTGCAAAAGTTGTTCTAGTAGGTGGGCATGACAGCAGAGGCACAGAGTTCTCAACCAATGGTATACTACGTACTAGGTTAAATTTTTTTAATCCTATACAATATATATATATATATATATATCAGTTAAGAAAATTATCATTTGGGACATCTATTGTAATTATTTAGGGGGGCATCAATGTAAGGGGGAACATGTTTGTAATTAATTTGTATTTATGGGCATTTGCTTAGTTCCCCGTTTGAATTTGGTCAAATGATCTGATTGATAGTTGATTCTTTTGGACCAAATTTATTTTTAGTAAAAAATTCATAAAAGTACAATTACCTAACTTATATTACAAAAATATTGTCCAAAATTTACATTGCAAGTCTTTAGCCCAAAGCACAATCGGATATACAATCATATACACAACTTTTATTTTGTTTTTTTATAAAAATATTTTAAAATTTATATATAATAGTATACACTCAATATACAAAATTGTAAGGGATATTTATATACTCATACACAATTTATACACTATTATATAAGCTTGAATTTAGCCAAACTTCACCGTCTGATTTCTCTCAAACGGTAATAGGGAATCTTTTGAAAGTTTGTACAGAGGTTGATCTAGTGATGGCCTATCATGAATCACAACAGAGTTTGATTAGGAAATAATTTGAAAATTGTTGACAGTTTGCTTTTGGAATTTTGCTATAGTGATCATGTTTGTAATTTGTGATTTTCTGAAGTTGTAGATGAAATTTGAGATGTTTTTTATTGCATTGGATTCACCTCATCAAGATCTATCATTCAACTCTTAGTTTGAAATTTTGGAGGTCGGAGGGGGTTGTGGCCCCATGGCAGCCCTCTAGGGCTTTTAGGCTCCTCCTTTGGTCAATTCAGGTAAGCATTGAAAGCTTGGCTAAATTATGTAAAATAACATTATGGGTTGTACTAGAATGTAATTATCTCATTATTTTCCCATTTTTCGTTATTTCTTTTTTCCATTTCTGATATTATTTTTGCACGAATTTCAATTTTAATTTTGCAGAATATGTTACCACAGTAATTTTGTAAAAGATACGGTTCTTTATTATGGACACCAAATATATTTTTGAACAAGTGTTTTCTCACCATTTCAACTTAAAATTCCAGCTATGAATAGAACAACTTATCCTTAGTTTCTGTGTCGAATTTTGAATCATTTCTGCATATTTTCTTACAAACAAAAATCAAGTCTTTGGGTAATTCAAGAATATCTTTGAGTTCGAGGTACCACTCTTCTGCAACATGTATATTCTTATTATCCTGGCAGAAAGTAATTATCACCTCGGATATAGTGAGAAAATTTAAATTTCGTAAAGACACACAATAAATTTTCTAATCTCGGATATTCTTCTTAATAGAAGTTTTCTATTTTCGGTACTTCGTTCAATTTTCTAAATGTTGATTCAATTCTAAACATTAGAACTTTACCTTTCTGTATCATGTCCTCCAGTAGCAGAACTATGTACGACTAAGGGGATTAAATTCAATCCCTTTCGCAAGAAAATTATATAGTATATGTCTAGGTAAAAAATAATTATGTATATAATTTACTCATTTTTTTAAATATAAAGACAAATTTTAGTATAATATTTTATACATCCCCTTATTATTATAATTTGTCTCCCCTCTGATGTGTTCCCCAAATAACTTCATTTGGAATAAGTTAAACTACATTATTGATTGAAGTCAACAAAGAGGAAAATATTACTCTTGTACTCTAACTTGATAAGGCCCAACAACTAGTGTTGAAGCATGCATGTAGGAAAAATAAGAAAGGCCAATGATAGAAGAAGGAAAAAAATAACAGAAGGATTCATAAGCATAGTGATTCAATTCTCATTTTGGTTGTTTGTTCAAGGGGAATGCATAGGGTCATTCAATTATATAGTTGATGTTGTACTCTTCCTTAGAGAAAACAGTACTTCATTGCCCCACCTTTTTATGGCAAGGAAAAATCTATAAATAGGGACATTGATGTGATAAATGAGTAAACTTTGATAAAAATAAAAATAAAAAAATAAAAAAAAACTTTTAGAGGGGATTTCGAAAAATATTTATTCATACCATGGGGATATTAAATTTTAAGGTTGAACTCATCAAGAGACACTTATGAGTCGTTTTGTTTGAATAAAGGTTATGATGAGATTAGTTATGATGGATAAGTTATGTAAATATTAGTTATGAAGGAATAAGTTGAGGTGACATTATTTTTTTATTGAGTGTTTGCTTTATTACATTCAAAATAATATGCATGGAATAAATTTAAATTTTAAGAACAAGTGTTTTTTTTACAAATATACCCTTCATGAATGTGAAAAGTGATGTATAAAAAGGGTTTAAAGGGATATTTTTATCATATACCTATTTTATCTCAGGATAAGTTATCTCGGGATTACTATACCACCCAAGGGGAGGAATAACTTATCCCAATATTAATTATTAATCCTGAAATAAGTTATCCCGGATTTTTTAACCAAAAGTGGTACTATAATTTAATCTCAGGACAATTTAGTGTTATCCTTCACAGCAAATGACCCCTTAATACTTAATACCATATTTATGCACGTCAACTTAGATTTGTGTCATTTAAACACCTCTAATAGATTATTTTGACACTTTTTGCTGACTAAACTACTTGTGTGATTTTCACATCAAACAGGCACATGAAGAGTCTAAGGGCACGTTTGGCCATTCGATATGAGCTCAGGATTTTAAATCATGAGATGAAGTTGAAGTTTTGTTTGGACATGCACTTTGGACTGTTTATATTTGTATGTTTTCTCATAAACATAAAAAGCCACATAAATTGTAAAACTATTAAAATTGTCCAATTTCTTTATACAGTCTTACCAAATAAGCAAAAGTTTATAAAATCGCATAATACACTATTACAAAACTAAAAAAAATACAACATTTATTGATCAAATTTTAATTTAATAAAAGACAAAAACATATATATATTGGTCATGTAATTTGATTAGTTTCATTTTATTACACTTAAAATAATAAATTCATTAATTTGATATATCTATTATCAATATATAATGTAACCAAACAACTAAACACTTAGATACATGAGTATCATACAAGTACGTACATTCATATTTATCATAGAAGTATCTTATATTAATTTCATGTATCTATTTATATGATCTAATATTATTTCATGTATCTTTATATGTATAATTTGATGTATCAAGTATAAATTTCATACACTATATCCAAAAACATGTATCTTATATACATATAAAAATAGTTAGATACATTGTAATAACACAACAAATATATATGCGTGAAGTTTTTTGGTTGATCTATAGTATACAAGGTATGCAACCGATACTATCGTCAATGTCGAATTTGATAATTCCGTGAATTCGTGCGGAATTGGTTTGAGAGTGAGAAAATCAAAGATTAAGAATTTGATGTGTGTGGTTACAAGCTGTAGAGCATCCATTTTAATGGAGTGTTTCTTCTTAATAAATTTTGACTCTTCAAGGGAGGAAGAGGAAAAGTTAGAGTTTGAGTTTTACACTAACTCATACTCTCTGAGAGAAATATATTTGTTTTTAATTAAAACACTAATTTTGAAGTTTAAATGTAAAGATAATTAATCAATCCTAGTTTTAAGGGATATGAGTGTCGATTGTATCTTCAATAATATATGGTATAAAATATTAAAAGTGGTAATATATGTAATTGTTTAAAAGTAAAGGTAAAATTAATATATAAGATAGTGATGTATGTCTAATAAAGTAGTTTATCCTAAAAAAATTATGTAACACTACACAAGTTATGCCAATTGTCACTTGTGTGTCAATATCATGTGGCGTACACTGAATCTCAGTAAGCGGTGTCATATATATAATGCAAGTTAAAAATTTAACAACACACTTTTAAATAAATTGCATTTTTGACTCATTGGCTTAGATTGATTTTAAGCTAGAAGAGGTCTTGAATTCAATACTTAACCACATTTTTAGTAAAAGTATGTTATAAATATTGTATTAATGCTTAATATCATATTTATACATGTCAACTTAGATTTGTGTTATTTAAACACCCATAATAGACTAAACAACTTCTGTGATTTTCATATCAAACAGGCACATGAAGAGTCTAAGGGCACGTTTGGCCATGCGATATAAAATCATGATTTGAAATTACGATATGAAATCATGATATGAATTTGAAGTGTTGTTTGAACATGCAATTTGGACTGTTTATGTTGTATTTTTTCTCATAAACATAAAAAAAAAACCTTAAATTGTAAAACTATTAAAATTGTACAATTCTTTATACAGTCTTACCAAATAAGCAAAAGATTATAAAATCACAATACACTACCACAAAACTATTCCAAAAAAATACAACATTTATTGATCAAACTTTAATTTAATAAAAAGATAAAATTGAACATAAATTGTAGTGAGCTAGTCTTTAATATAATTCTCTCACATAGTACGGATAATATCCTCATGTAGAACTTGCATTTCTCTATGAGATAATGAGAAGACGAATCATCATTGTTACTTAGAGTCATTTGTTGGTCAATATCATGACTAACTATATGTTCATGTTCATAGAACGTAAATATTTCATCACTCCTTTCTCGCAAAAAATATGTAATACTGCACAAATTATAATGACAATTGTCACTTGTGTGTCAATATCCAATGCGTATACTGAATCTTCAATAAGCGGTGTCGATATTTATAGAAGACAAGTTAAAAATTTAACTATCGCACTTATTAATAAATTACATTCTTGACTCATTGATTTAGATTGATTTTAATCTAGAAGAGGTCTTGGGTTCAATACTACTAACCACATTTTTAGTAGAAGTATGTTATATTTTTCAAAAATAAGCCTACATTGAGATTTGAACCCCAACCTCAAACACCAAAAGTGAACGGTAAACTGACGCGCCATTAGATTATTATTGTCGAATATTGTCATTTTGTTATACATATATATATATATATATATATATATATATACTTCCCCAAGACCCTTGTAATCATTGTGTCTTGGAATACACTCCACCCCCCACCCCCACCCCTCATAGTGGGTGGGTGGGTAGGTAGGTAGGGGTAGTATAATATAATTGGTCATTTTTGCAAACTACATATTGATGAGTTTGTCTTCATATGATATTATGTCTCTATTCCTCCTCGGTTTCAGTTGCATCTATTCATTGTTAATATTTACATTTTATTCATTTGGGGGAGGGGGGAGGGGGACTAATTAGTCTTTTCATAATTGATTAACTTTTTTCCATTTTGATTCATGTGATACAGTTGAAATATCAAGAGTCAGACAAGTTTTTTTGGATCGAAACTTTTTTTTATGATTTTTAGTTATTTATTGTAATTTATAATAATTTTTACGTAATTTTCATATATAAGTATAAAGTTTTATGTCTGAGTTCATTATTAAAATTTTGAAGATTAATTTGAATCTCGAAATTTCAACTATGACGTATAAATTGGAATAGAAGGAGTGGTTCAATAGAGTGTTAAAATTGATAATAAGTAGTTAGTATGTTTGATAAAAGGTATTAATTAATATTTTATCTTTTTCTTTTTGTATAGTGAAAAAACTTAATTTCTTTGAGCGGTGTTTATTGGATTAATATCGAAGCGGGAGATAATATATATTGATGTATTCGATTATTCTTCCTCTACTTACGTCCTTTCATTTGCCAAGAAATTTGTATATTGGTTCACCTCCCGCTAAATATGAATAATTATAAGATGTAACATCATAAGTTAAAAGTGATTAATTTATTATTTTTAATTAATTTTATTTATAAGCACTTTTAATATTTACCAAACTTGTAGATTAACTCAAGGATACTTTTTTTTTTCTCTAATCTATTGGTTGGGAATTAGCAACAGATTTTCCACTATAGTTAAAAGCAATAGTACTATATTAGGCTACCACAAACTTAATTATTTATAATTTAATTATGAAATATTTAAATTGTCAAGTTGTTGCTGACATAAGTTGTAAGTTCTAAAATGTTGTCTCTATTAACTTTGTGAGGTTTGGTGTGATTCTACACTGACATCATGTTGCATTATGCTTGGGTTTCTAATATTCAAAAGATTAATTAATTAATTAACTTAATCAATTATTTATATCATTTAATTCCACCATCAGTTTTTTCTAGGGTATTAATTAAGCAAAATTTTCTTTTTGTGTTTTCTTGATAAATGGGAATATCAACACTTTAGATGGATTGAATACAATAACAACATATATATACTAGTGTAATCTGATAAGTAAAAATTAGAGAAAATAATATGTACACAGGTGCGAGCAGTTTTTTCTAGTATTCATATTGAGGTTTTGATTAATTTAAATCTACGTTGCGTTGACATTTATGAGTTATGACCTCCTCGCTTTTCCAATCTTATATGATATGAATTCAGATTAATAAGAACGCCAACACGAATAAAGTGGTTGAAACTAAAACAACATTATGTGAAGAACAATTATTAGCTAATGCTAGAAAGAAAAAAAAAACTTCTAGCTTATATTTTACTTAATTAGTTCCCCAAAAGACCAAAATATTGCTGAAAATGATTGATGTTTTCAAATGTGACAATGTGACATAATATAAACCTAGTGATCAAGAGATCATGGCTTTCTAGTTTATTAAAATCGAGGGTCTTTCGAAAACAATCTTTTTACCTTTTTGAGGTAAAGACAAGATCTGCATACACATTACTCTTCTCAGACCCCACTTATAGAATTACACCGATCGATATTGTTGTTTTTCTTCTTTTTTCGTTCCTAAAAGTCTCTTTAGTTTAGTCAAATATGCATAAAGCTCCAAAGCTGTTTTTCAGAAATGATTATAATACTACTATACAAAAAGAAAATGACTGACTAAGAGTAAAATGAGGAGAAAAAAAACTGCTTTTAACTCCTCCTGATATGTCTTGACCAACATGATCTGACTAATTACACAGTCCATAAGAAATTTTGGCTGAGTAAAGTTAATACAAATATCATCAACCCCTATAATATCTTGGAATAATAAAATTAGAGCTTTATTCATAATTTTAGAAAATAAAAAAGTTTGAACATATATAATCTTCTCTAGAAGAGTTGCGCATAAGACTCTGAAGCGATCAAGGTGACCCATGCGTTGCCTATATAGTTATACAACGTTAGCGTTATTTACATGCCACATCAGTGAAGGCGCAACATGAATATCTAGGGATTGAACATAATGTTGTCCAGAAGAATTGCACCTAAGACTCTTATAATGTTGACGTTATTTGCAAGTCACGTCAGTGCAGACACAACATAGCGTCATTTAGAATAATACATGGATATGTTACTTTTTTTCCATAATCAAATTGAGTAATTGAGAGAATCTCCTATATATATATTGTCCATGGGTTACTAAATTTTCCATAAAAATAAAGGTTAGTTAGGTACTTAGGTTAAATGTTATGTGTGACAAATTTGAACAAACACTTTATGTAGGAATAAGACCCTATGAACAAACATTTAGAGTAGGAATAAAAACACTATGCACATGAAGAAGAAGTAAAAAAAAAAAACATGTTGATTTCCAATGTCTCTTGTTAGTGCTCTTTCCTAGTCTATTTTTAGTACGGATATTAATTGACCTTATTCTTCTTTACACCATTGTCAGGTCACTCTATGCACAGATTTGTCACTGCCCTCATATATATGCTTTAGGGTTTATCTGGAATACGAGGTAGGAATAAGATTTGCGTAGTACTCTGGCTTTTTTTTTAGATTTTACATGTTGAATTACATTGAGTTTGTTGTTGTATTTAGCGTGAAGAAGTAATCTTTCTTGCTTTCGTATTTTTGATGTTTGATAGATAAATAGAAAATAATATTCAAAAAGTTTATCGTGACAAATAACTGTCGTGAGTGGGGATTGGGGTGGGAGGATGGCATGTAGTCGCAAGGTTAGGATTTTCACTAAAAGCATTCAAAACATAATGAAGTAAACATGTTAAGAAGTCCAAAGAATTGATAATATAGTGTATATATGTTGAATTTTTAAAATCGATCTATACAATGTATTTTTTTTTAATGAAAAGACACAAGGTCAGTTGACGCCCTTTAGACAAGAATAGCTCCACCCCTGGTGGCATATAGGAGGTTCTGAAAGAGGCACTAAATATAAAAGGAAATTAAAATAAAAAATATTTTCTTTCGTATCAAACACACCTTGATTGACTTTTTGTTTTGTGAGGGAAGTTGAATCAAGTTCTTGCATGTAAATATTTGTTCAATATTTCTTGATCCTTGAATTAATCTAAATATTGTCTATAAGCAAATACAAAAGAATCCTTTTTTGATATGGTACAAAAGTTATTACTTTACGTTAACTAGTTTTCAAATATGATACTAGCTTGTTTTATCGACAGTCTTATTTATATATAGTATAATTTTTTGACGATGGTGTAAAATCGAGTCTTTTCTTTAGTAATGTGATGGGATGAGAATTTTTAGGAACCATATACATGGTGGTCACACGCATGGCTACTTTGGTCCCCATTGTTTTAACCTTTTTAGCTTAGGTACCTTTTTTTCTTGTACTTTTATTTTATTTTTAATTTAAGTATTTCCTAATTCAAAGATTTGATGATAGCTAGTAGCACTAGCAAACAATAAAATTTAGAAAAAAATAAAATAAATTATATTGCTTTATTTGTGGGGATTAATAATTATGACATCAGTCTCATGCTGTCATGACGTTTAATATTCCTCTTAAACAGCAAGTGCTTAATTAATACTAATTATGGTGCTAATTAATAATTTAATTATGTAGTATTGAGAAACCAACTCCACATGTTTTGGTTAATTATACTAATTATTATTAGTGCTGTTTGATCACCTTTTCACAGTTTGGCTAATTACAATGTTTTTTTAAAAAAGAAAAAAACTTTATGTAGAGTTTGAACAAAGGCAGAAATTAAAATCATTTTATATTTGTCTTAAAGTAAGTTGGAAAAAAATAACTTTTGGCTTTAATTAGTCCAACTCTTAATTCTAACATGTTTATAAATATATATATATATATATATACTTTATATATAGTATCGTATGTATATTATTAAACAATCGACGAAGGGGTGTTGCCCTTCGCTCAACGTGAGTCAGTCCCTATCAATATCATAATGGTTCATTTATGCGTTGTTTCTAAATCTATTTTCTAAGCTTCAAAAGTTCATTCAGTCACATTGCACAAAGATGAATGTCTATAATTAAACAGTTCGTTGATGTTTAGAGACTCTCTCACTTTCTCTATAATCTTGCAAATATCACCGGTAGTCCTTTGAATGGAGCTAAAAATTCTTCCGTGTTTCAAAAATCAACATCAACAACATAATATTTATTTACCAACAAAAATAATATTTTTGTAACGAATTATTAAAAGGACATGTAATGTAAATGAGAAAACTTTGTGTAAACAATTAATATTTATTCTAAAAAAAATGTTTTTTCAATTAATAACATCGCTATCAGTCTTATACACTCAATATAACAATAGAAAAATATTTTTTATCAAACGTTGATTTGAATGAAGAAGTAGTAATAAATTTGGTTGGTAATAAATTTAATAAAAAGATAATGAATTTGATGCACATATATGGTAAAGTATGAATTGATTTGAAGCAATAATAAATTTTATATTACTGAGAATAATCGTTATATGATATATAAATGTTTTTAAAGTAATGATATAAATTATAAATGTTATTTACATATGTAATAAATGGTTAGTAGATACAAAAATGAATTATTATTTTTTTTCAAAATATAAATTTGTGGGTCAATTTTTGTATTTAAAAAATCTCAAATCGTGATTTGAAATTTCAAAATCTATTTTTTTTTGTGGAGAATTTGAGTTTTCATCTCATGAGAAGAAATCGGTATGAAATCACATGTCCAAATAGTGATTTAATCTTATGAATTCATATGACGATATAAAATTGCATGTCCAAAATGCCTAGTAAAAATAGACTTTTTATTTTTTTATTCTTTTTTCTTTGTTTTATTCCTTTTCTGTTTCTTGTCCGCATAATATTATACCATTAATAAACTTTCCACCAGTTTTGTTATCTTGTTCATCGAAATTAAATGAATGAAGACCGCCACAATTTTCTGAGAACATGTGGCATTTTCTGCATAAAATCAAAATTAAACAATGAATTTTATCTTTTTATAAAAAAATTTAAACCAAAAAAGAAATGTCACTTTTCTACTATATAGAAGGGAGAGTTTTCAACTTTCAACATGGCTGTTTTTTGTCATATTTAGGAAAATTTAAGGGTAATTTGGTTCAACTTTTAATATTTTTTTAATGTTAATACTTAAATAATATTGTACCTTGCTTTTTTATAACTGTACTTTTAAATTTGGGACGTAAAAGAGCTTCCACATTTTACGCAAAATTTGCCTACTTTCCATACATGTGGGCCATTTTTTTTCTCCACTTTCCTTCTATTAATTATTAATGCATATAATATAGGTCCCACTTCTTATTTTGAATGACAACTTTATTTCCTTCTCTTTATTTCTGCCTCATAACTTCTTTCATTTTATTTTTTATGGCAAAATCATTTTTTAAAATGCTAATTACTTTATTTGTTTACCAAATATGGAAAAATTATGTCTTTTTTTAGTTTTTTTATATATATAAAAATTGTATAAACATAAATAACACTATAAATCACAACAATTAACAACTTAAATATTTAAAAGTTATATAAAAAAAATTTAATTGACTCTCAAATCCCGCCGCTGAGATGTCCAGCGGATTCCTGGGCCTTGACGAATGGCCGGCCACCTTTTACGTTAGAAGAGCAAAAGGCCCAGGGCATAGCAGGATGAACCAATGTGAATGAGTGTAAGCTTCGTTGCCCGAACACGATTGGTGCTGACCACACTAGGTGCTACCGTGGTAGCAAGAGAGGCCCAGGCGGTGACAATTGAGAGGTTGTCACTGAGCATTCCTAGTCACACGGGAAAAGAGGTCAAATGGCAAGGCAAGGTCATACGCCCGTTTGGCGAATTGGTACCAAGTTATAAATCACAATAATTAACAATTTAAAAAGTATAAAATACATATAAAAAATCACTTGACTCTAAAAAAATCTTATCAGTGCTACATAAATTGGGACAGGAGAAGTAGCATATATGATCTGAAAATTACGTTAAATATTTAAAAGACATATAAAAAATGATTAATTTTTGAAATTCTATATATGCCACGTAAATTGAAACAAAGAGAGTTATATGTATTATTTTTAAAATCATATAAAAAGTACTTACAACTTAAAATCGTTTTAAAATCATATAAAAATTTGGCTAACTTTTCAAATTCTATGACACTCCCTTCGTCCCATATTAATTGACTATTATTCTAAAAATAGTTCTCATATTAGTTGATCACCTTACTAAATCAACAAAACATTATTTAAAATTTTCCTATATTAACCCTTGCCGTTAATTCCTTTTGAAAGTGTCACATTTGTTTGTAAAATTCTCACAAAGTTTTTTAAGGGTTGAATTAGTAAAGTTATTTTCTTATTTATAATTTCTTCAGTACCGTGCAAAATGAGGACGAACGGAGTATCACATAAATTAAAAAAAAAAAAAACATATATTGGGCCCGTGCTGGGTTATTGGGTAGGTGGGGTTAGGGTTTAGAAATTTTTATTTTATTTTTCGAAAAATATTTTTCTTTTGTTTGCATCATTTATTTTTAATTATTATTTCGGACTCAAATTACATGGTTTTCATTTAATTCATTATTTTAACATGTCATTGATAAGTATGTTACACATTCTTCTAATTTCATTTTTAATAATATTAAATATTTTTTTTATCCTTTCTTCTTTCTATTTTTTTCTCTTGAAACTATGGTTACTCTTTTCATTCCAAAATATATGGTATTTATAACTCAGATACATTCGGTAAGAAACTACTCATTCTTAAAAAATAAAAAGTAATTTCACTAATTATCTCCTAAAAAAGAAATACATTCCCTAATATTTCTTTTTTATTTGTCCATTTTGATTAATCAAGAAAGGACAAATATTTTTTTTACTTATTATATCCTCAATTAATTAATTTTAATTACTATAATACACCTCTTATTTCGAAACAAAAAAAAAATTAAAACATCACTTATTTTAAAAACCGATGGCCTAAAATTTAGGGCAAGAGACAAAGGGAACTTTTTGTTTGTTTCAGATATGGGACCTCAAAAAGGGTTCACGAGCGAAGCATCTAACATGTGTGATTTTTTCTAACCAGACAAACAGAATATCTCAAAAAAAAAAATCCACTTCATTTATTTTGTTATTTTCGTTATAATATTTTTCGTCTATAGAACTAGAATACAAAATAGAGAACAATTTTTTGTCTTGTAAAATTTAGTAAAGAACTATTTAATTGCATATGATAAATAGTAATTGGTACGAACATGATTGTTCATGTTAAATTTGGTGAGGCAGCACTACACATGTTCAAGAATTTTATATAATGTAGTTGTTAATTGTTATCGTCATGTTCCTAGTGTGTACAGATTGGTTGAACCTAATAAATAAAATTGAAAGAGGGAATAATAAAATTAAATGAAAAGAGGGAAAGCAAGAAAATTGCCGTTAGTGTAATTAAATAATATAGGGTGCAGCTGATTGAATCTTTTGAACGTTAATTAATTTTTTCTATCAATTCTCTCGTATAGGTGTAAGACCATAAATAGGGATCGAGCTAATATCTTAGATGTCCACTCAATTATAAGGAGATTTTTCTCAAAAAGTCATTCAACTTCTATTTTTATAACTTAGAAATTATTCAAATATAGACATTTCACCTACAAAGTTGATGTTGGGTGAATATATAGTCTATTTAGCCGTATTTCACTCACATTTGTGTATTATTTTGAGAGATTCTAGCTTGATACTCCCTATTTTCACTCAATTACATGATTTAGAGCTTAAGAAAGGTATTTTATGCTTTGTAGGTTAAAGGACCTTGAAATTAACCAAGTATGAAAAAAAATGAACAAAACTTACAAAACCAAATCCAAGGGGTGTG
>NW_006239096.1:1068219-1082245 GCF_000226075.1 Solanum tuberosum | reverse complement strand
GGTAAGAGTCAAAATACACCCCCTCTAAAGTTTATCCCCTGCATGGGATGGCAATGGGGCGGGGCGAACACGGGGTGACACAGGTTTAACGCTATGCGGGGCAGGGTGGATTGAAGTGGATTTTTTAAAAACTAATGCGGGGCGAGGCGGGAATATGTGATTTTATGTGGGTTTGAACTTATTTTTAATTTCTTACATGTTATAAGAGTGGGGGGAGTCAAAATACACTCCCTCTAAAGTTTATCCCCTGCAAGGGATGGCAATGGGGCGGGGCGAATGCTGGGTGGCACAGGTTTAATGTTATGCGGGGCGGGGCGGGGCGAATTGAAGTGGATTTTTTAAAAACTAATGCGGGGCGAGGCGGGTATATGTGATTTTATGTGGGTTTGAACTTATTTTTTTTTTCTTACATGTTATAAGAGTGGAGCATTATTTATTAAGATAATTTCTTTAAAGCTACTAAAATGTTCAAAGATAGTAAACGAAAATGGTTCAAAAAATAATAATTCAATTTCTTACATGTTTCCCAATTGACCTCTAAAAAATAAAATTTTAAGTCACCATCCTATTAAATTATACAACTTAATGAAAAAAATAAATTTATGTTTATGAATTTTATTTTAATATCAAACTTAACTAGAAAAAGAAAATATTAAAAAAATTATGTGGGGTTGGTTCATGCAGAGTAGGTCTATGTGGGGAGGGTTGAAAATGAAAAAAATGTTATGCGGTGCGAATTAAAAAATTTGCGGGTTAAGCTCAACCTGCCCCGCCTCACCCCACACCGCCCCATTGCCATCCCTACCTCCACGAAGCATGGGCAAGGCGAAGCTGAAGAGCTCATGACACGAGCTCCCTGCCTCACAATGCGAGATGATCCAGACCTGCAACTCTACAAATACCATACATGTGTTTCAAAAAAGAGATTCCGGTCCTATTGTAAAGGAGAACGGAGTAGGAGCACATAAAAGAGCTAACACACCAATATTCTAGGCTTACTTCTAAACTCTAACTTCGATTACTTTTCTTTGTTGTTTATGAATTCTACTTTGTGTAATCAGATAATGAGCGATTAAAAGCCCTCATTCTGGGTCGTGACCATTGTATGAACATCTTTATCTTAATTATTGGATTGTTTAGCAGATTCTACCATTACGTTTTATTCTCTTAATCGTATACTTGATTATTTTGTGGCTTCATGACCCATAAAATAAATGGATAATTGCTTGAGTAACTCGAGAGAGAAATCTAGGATAGAATGTGGCTTATGTTATCTCCTGTATTCAGATTAGCAAACCAGAAATAATAAAAGATGAAAAGAAAAACACAAAGAACTATCTGAGTCCACAGAACCCACTGTGTGTCCTTAAGAAATTTAATCCCCTCAAGTACCTGAGGTTGCAGATTAATTCCTACCAAAATAAAATGAATTAACCATTAAAGAAGTAGAGGTACCTCAAACTTCGATAATTTCAACGAACTCAAAATGACAGTAATGAATCACACACAGACACGATCGATTTTGTTTTGTAAGAAATGTATGTATGCAAAAGAAGGGAAGAATTCGATGCAAAAAAAATGAGAGAAAACTTCTCTATTTATAGCCAACAAAGGGTAAAGGTCACAACCCTTTGAAAAGAAGACAACCTTTCAGAAAGGTCACAACACGTTGGAAAAGGCACAACCTTTCAAACGGTCACAACTCTTTAGAAAGGACACAACCTTTCATAAAGTTCACAACCCTTCGGCATAGTCACAACCCTTCATTTCCTGCTCACACCTTTAAAACCCAACAATCCCCCACATGAATAGGGAATGTCTATTGTTAAAACATATGCATGAAAAACTGTGTGATTCATAATTAAGGATTGATTGCCTCTGGATAAGTGGGTTTCCCTTTGAACTTTCCGTAGTGAACATATATCGGATATACTCGGTCAATCGGTAGATTTGATATCTTTGAACCGTCGAGCTTTGGTGTATACCTAGACAACATAAGTCACACAATCAACCCTTGAACTGTTTTTGGTTCTCATTGTTTTGTTCGTTTCAGCCATGAACACGTCTCGGTTTATAAGTGCGTAGAGAACTGGCCTTACCGGATTCTCCTTGAAGCGGCTTACACTTCACACTTAAGTTGTGTCCTTTCTAAAGAGACCTTTTTGAAAGGTTGTCTTCTTTCCAAAGGGCTATCAACCCCCTCTCTAGTTAGGCCTTTTGTAAGTGGATCCGACACATTATCCTTTGACTTTACATAGTCAATTATGATAATTCCACTAGAGAGTAGTTGTTAAGTATGTTTTAAATACTCCAAAACTATTTTCATTGTCATACAATGAGTTTGATTAAAATTACGTGTGAACCAACTCAACTGATAGCACATTCTATATCTGATCGTGTACACTTCATGATATATATCATACTTCTCAATACTCTAGTATAATCCAATTGTGAGTCACTTTTGCCTTCATTCTTTTTAAGTACAAAGCTCACATTTATTGGAGTCTTGACAATATTGAAATCCAAATACTTGAACTTGTCAAGTACCTTTTCAATCACATCAGTAACTTCAATGTCTTTCATATCGAAGTTACTTTCTAGCATAAGCTTAGTAGCATTTATGTCAAAAATGTCTCTTTTGATGATCAACATGTCATCAACATAGAAACAAAAAATGACCTAGTGATTTGGAGTGTCTTTAACGTAAAAACATTTATCACATTCATTAATAATGAATTCATTTGCCAACATAGTTTGGTCAAACTTCGCATGTCATTATTTGGGCGCTTGTTTTTAGTCCACAAAGTGACTTAACAAGTTTACAGACTTTCTTTTCTTTACCAGGAACCACTAAGCCCTCGGGTTCTTCCATGTAAATTTCTTCTTCCAATTCTCCATTTAAAAAAAAATGTTTTCACATTCATTTTGACGAATTTGAAGGCCATATACCGCAACTAGCGCAATTAACATTTGAATTTATGTAATCTTAGTTAGTGACTATTATGTGTCAAAATAATCAATGTCTTCTTATTGTCCAAGCCAATGACAACAAATCTTGCTTTGTTTTTGTCAATAGTTCCATCAACTTTCTTTTCATTTTGTAGATCCACTTTTGAACCCAAAAGTTTATTTCCTGGAGGAAGATCAACCAACTCTCAAGTATGGTTGCTCAAGATGGAATCTATCTTGCTATTGACAACCTCTTTCCAAAAAGAATGATTCCAAAGAGGGCATAGCTTCTTCGAATTTATGAGACTCATTTTCAAGAAGAAATGTTACAAAATCAAACTCGAAGGAAGTAATTTGTCCATTGACATTTACTACGCCTCTGAATCTCTTTATTAAGTACATTCTCCTTTGGTTCGTTCCAAGGTCGTTTAGACCCTTCACTTAACTATCCGACGATTCGGACATATGAACCATAAATTGACATGCTTTACTATTTGTAGCATATCCAATGAACATACAATCCACAGTCTTAGGTCCTATTTTGACTAATTTAGGAATAGTTCCCTCATTTCCATTTCTCATATGGAATAGACTGTATTAGAAATTGTTAGATCACTATCTTTCAAGAGTTATTGTTTGTATATACTTTAAGGGCCGAGAAGCAATTCTCTATCAGGATACAACAAAGCCTGAACAAACAAAACTTTTTGTTGCTCCCTTTCTTAAAAAATAAAAGTTTTTTTTTATTTGTTGCTCCCTTTCTTAAAAAACAAAAGTTTTTTTCTATTTGTTGCTCCCTTTACTAACAAATAAAGCTTTTTTTCCTCTCTTTCTGAATATACAAACTTTTTGTTGTTCTCTTTTGTTATAATGATAGCACCCCCACAAATTTTGTGGTAAACCTGAACTTAAAAGTATGACATTCAACATTTCTTTCAAAGTTCAATTTTTTTTGTCAACAATTTCATTAGATTGAGGTGAGTATGTGCAGTAAATTGATGGATGATTCCATTTTCCAAATTTATTTCTGCAAAAGAAGATTCATATTCTCCACATCTACCACTTCTAAACATGACAAAATTTTATTCAACTGATTTTCAACTTCAGTTTTATATTGCCTATATGTTTCTATTACTTCATCCTTACTATTTAGCAAATAGACATAACACTATCTAGTGCAATTGTCAATAAAATTTATGAAACACTTTTTCCCACCAAGAGATGGTGTTTACTTCATATCACAAATGTCAGTGTAAATCAATTCTAAAGGATTAAAATTCCTTTCAAAAAATTTATAAATATGATTAACATACTTAGATTCAACACATACTTGACATTTTGATTTATTGCACTAGAAGTTAGGCAAAATTTCTAAGTTGATCAGTTTTTGCAAGGTTTTTGTAATTAACATGTCATAAGCATTCATGTCACAAACAATTTGATTCAAGTAAGTAAGAACAAACACAAATAATGGGTTTGAAAAGACCTTCCGTGAGGTAACTTTTTCCTACAAATATTTTGTTCTTTACTTTGTATAACTTTGTCAAATACAGACATTGTTTTAGAGTCAGCACCTTGCCAGATGTCCTTTGCAGGAGGACTTTTCCATAACATTCAATTTGTTATAGAATTACTCATGCCCATAGTCTCTTCGGTCCAATAAGGGCAATATGACCAAAATATTTATTTTATAACACAAACATAACAGATTACTTTTCACCAATGTTCATGTCTATACAAATAGGCATATCTTTTCATGAAAAATCACAATATTTTGAGTAATACTTTTTCATCAAAGAATACAATTCTTTTGAACGAGTAATATAATTTTGTGGTTTTATACTAGTCATATCATATACTAGTAAAGAGAGACTCAACGACCACAATATCGAATATACTCCAAGAATTTTGTGGGTCTAACGTAATACAAGAATGTCATTAAATTTCATATCTTGTACTTTCAAATTTAAATTAGATAGTCTAATCTTGTCTTTATCACAAGTAAGGAATCCCCCCCCCCCCACATTTTAAATATGTTCTCAAAAATAGTTTTTTAGTATTTGAAATTAATTTCCACATACATTTTTTTCCATTCATTCAAATTGTATACCATCAAAAAAATATACATTGGCAATACGAAGCCATCTTTTGGAGATTTAATCCATAGAAACACCCATTGCAGGCACAAAAATCACTAATTTTATTTTACTAGTGTTTTTTCCCTTTCTGTCACAACTAGACAAATCACTTAGTATTTAGGATACTAACAATAATGATTCAATCTTTATTTAACTTATTTCTAGTTTAACGATGAAGTTTTTATATTCTTCTAATCGTTAACCGAATGAACCTTGAATTCTGATGAAAATTTTATATTCTTTGAATCAGTTTCATATTCAGACAGAATAGTAAACCAAAAAGGTTTTAACCTTCAGAAACCTCAAATACAACACTATTTCTAGCTAATAATAAATTTTTTTATCTTTTTCAAATCATTTAGCCTCAATATTCTCGAAGAAGATTTTGTACTCTTCAAGTCAGAATATTCATTCAAACAGAGTATTTAACAAGTTGGTGAAATTTCTATATTCTTCACACCAATGCACAATCTGATTTGTTCGTGAAATTCTTATATTCTTCAAATCAAAGGAGTAAAAAATCAGAAGATTTTAGTCTCCGAAAGTCAGACACAATCAAATTTCACATGGAGTAAAAAACTACAAAAAAACAATTTTCCCCCTCTAAACATAATACATTTTATAAAGATATATTCTGAGATCATCACATAATGACCATCTATCCTAACATTTATGAAATAAATTTCATAACTTATAAATGATAGGAAAAAAAAATCAAGGAAAATAAAGATAGACCTGATTTTTACTCCCATTGAATCATATTCTATCTGTCAGCAATGATTTCATGCAAGTCACTTTTCTTGCTAATTTTTTTATTATTTCCCAGTTTCCATCATATTCCAATTTTCCTTAGAAGATATTGAATTTCAACGAGAAACTAAACTCATGTTCAAATATTGTTAAGAGACAACATCTGTTCATTTACTTCTTCTCATAGTTATAATATAAAACCAAGAATATAAGAAAAATAATTAAAGTGCTCATCTTGACCTTTATGCACAAAATAAATTTTCTAATTGAAAAGAAAACTGAAGGGGTGCAATGTTTTAATGCACTTGGGAAGAAAATAAATATAATCTTACCCATCCAAGGAAAACTTACTACAGAAAATATACTCGAACATATTAAAGTAGTATTGATTCATCCCAAATCTCTTTTATCATATAATAAAATAATTCTCTTTTTTTTTCCCCAATAAAAAGAACACAGAAAGTAGAAGTAATTTTCTTACCACAGAAAATACCATAAATAATAAATTTCTTAAGCTTGCTATCTCCTGTATTCAGATTAGCAAACCAGAAATAATAAAAGATGAAACGACAAACACAAAGAACTATCCGAGTCCACAGAACTCACTGTGTGTCCTTAAGAAATTTTAATCCCCTCAAGTACCCGAGGTTGCAGATTAATTCCTCCAAGATAAAACGGATTAACCATTAAAGAAGTAGCGGTACCTCAAACTTCGATAATTTCAACGAACTCAAAATGACAACAACGAATCACACACACATACACGATCAATCGATTTTGTTTTGTAAGAAATGTATGCAAAGGAAGGGAAGAATTCGATGTATAAAAATGAGATAAAACCTCTTTATTTATAGCCAACAGAGGGTAAAGGTCACAACTCTTTGGAATGAAGACAACATTTTAGAAAGGTCACAAAACTTTGGAAAAGGCACAACCTTTCAAACGGTCACAACCCTTTAGAAAGGACACAACCTTTCATAAAGGTCACAACCCTTCGGTATAGTCACAACCCTTCATTTCTTGTTCACACCTTTAAAACCCAACAACTTATGGGAATTAGGTTCATTTGCGGGTGGATTAGAGGATAGGACGAAAACAAACCTAATTAGCCCTTTGGATCAGATACAAGAAGATATATAAATGCATTCGGATTGGTTTATCATATCCCCACTTAAGGATGTAGGTGTGAGGTCAATTTGAATAGAAGGTTAGAGACTTCAGAAAACATGACCATATTATCAATCCTGCGATTAAAATATTTAGTAGATATCATAAATATCTTAACAGCTATAATTTGATAGAATGGAATTACACAGGCGCCAGAGTCCTATGTCTTAATTTATTTGTGAACAACTCTTGGTACTCAATTTTCTTTACTATTATTATTATTTTATTTAATAAGTAGAATAAATCATCAAAATAAACTCTCTCAAATTGGAAAACATTAATTATATAATAAATATAATTGTGAAAGTGATAGCTTGTTAGCAGCTAAGTCCATATGGAATTGATAAACCCGATTGTATAAACAATCATTTATTACTTGTGGTTAAGTACACTTGTTTGTGTGCGGGAAGAACAACAATTTTTTTGTGCTTTTACTAGGACTTACAGAATTGACAAGTTAGATTTTTTATATTGTGTGTATTCTTGTAGTGTTAACGACACCTCTTAGTTGTTATCATCGTTGGTAACAAGTTGTATGTAAAGTGCTAACAGTGCGGCAAATCCCTTCGAAGTTGAAGAAAAGCTTACACCATTCCTACTTGTAAAGACCTAACTCAGCCGTTATGTGTTAGCTAATAGCGAAAGAATTCAGGCCAAAAAACCTTTTAGTTAGTGACTAAATTTTTTTTGGTTATGCCAGCCTCAGATAAAATATGAGCTAGGTGAGGTCTAGGGCCATCCGGAAATGTGTGGGGTATGATTTTGAGGTTTGATGGATATATTCTTGTAGCAAATATATTAAGGAATCCATAAGACCGTCCGAAATTGAAATCGGGTAAGTAGAACTCCTAAAATTGATCTTGGCATGAAAGGTATATGTCGGGATGTCAAGGGAAGAGTTTGTGTTGAAAAAATGGCCTTTTTATAGAGTTTGAGTTTCTAAGATTTCGTTGATCGCACTATAGTGGGAGGCGTCCCTCTTAGCAGAGTGTGTCAACTATTATAGCGGGATAAGTTCCGCTAAAGTAGTGCTGCTATAGCGGCCCGAATCGAGTTCTAATGCGGAAACAGTCCCAAAACCCCTATTTTCTGCATTTGAGTTCTTGGACTTAGGAGGGGGAATTTTGGATAGTTTGCACTTGTTTTTCCACGAAATTCATTGGTAAAGGTAAGAATTCGACTCCCCAACCTTATGCATTGATTCTTAAGTCTTAGAATCTAGGATATTTTCCCTAGATGAAGGTTTTGACATGATTCCATTGGTGGAAAAATTCCTTAGTTAGGGGACATGATCATATCTTGGCCTGGGATTAAGATTTGTTGATAACTCGAGAAAATTAATAGGCTATTAGTGATTGATTGTTATTTATATTATTTCTTTTGTACTAAGAACAAGTCAAGGCACTTCTGAAGGGGAAAGCTCAGGCTAGTTAGGATTTCAAGAGGCTTGATTCGTGGTAGGTGATAGTTGTATGTTTCTGGTTTATGTATGTATATTCTCAATCGGCTTTTCTTCGCTAAATTCTTTCCTTTAGTATTCCTTACAACTATTCTCCAATCACCAAAAAGCATTGGCGAGGCAGACATTGAGCAAAAACATGTTTACTACTTTGTAGTATCATATGTGCATGCATAATAGGAAGACATATGGTTTGACATCATATAGGTAATCGCATCATATAGGTAATCTCATGCAATATACTTGTTATTGGGATTTGTGCTTTCAAGTGGTCTTATACATTATGTTATGTGATTGTGCATGATTGTTTGTGATTGTTGGTTTACTCGGGTACCATGTCGGTACACTAACTATGGATGGATCAAATACCACGCCGATACACTAACATTTTTTATTTGGGTTATGTGAGAGGACTAGGTATGTGATTGTTTTTACATGAGCGGACCGGGCATTTGCATTTGTGATCATATGGGATATTCATCTGGGTATCGTTGTTTCATGAAATGTGACTAATAGTCCTTGTGGTTTGTTACTTGTTATATGCATTGTACTATTTTACTACCTTATGGTGAACTATTTACATTCATATTTCGGACTAGTCGTGTGATCATACCAGTACACAATAATTTGTGTACTGATACTACACATGTTCTTTTCCTTGTTGAGTACAGGAAATCTTTTAACGACTTATCCGAGACCTTAGTTAAGAGACACTTGATTCTGAATCCAAGGGTGAGCTTTATCTTTCAAGCTTTCATGGATTCTTCTAGTTTTCGAGTCCATCTTTTCGGACAGATACAATAGACTTTAGCTTATTTTTAGTATTAGGGGTTGCATCCCAGTTTGACTATTTAGAGTTTTGGTATGATGACTTTCAGTTCTTATGGGTTATTTTTGTCCGCATTAATTGTTTGAACTATTTGTTTTATGGGAACTCAATCCTTTAGTTGTCTAAACTATTTTATTTCTCATTTATGATACACTTGGTTTTAGTTAATACGTGTTGGGTTGATTTCGGGAAAGTCTTTGGTTCTCCTACCAGGTAGTTTCATGTGGATGCCACTCACGACGGTCTGGATCGTGACAAACTTGGTATTTGAGTCGTAGGTTCATTGATCTCTTCATAGAAAAATGAATCTAATAGGGTCATGCGGAGCAGTAAAGAGATGTGTGTACTTTTCTGCAAGAGGCTTCGTACTTGAGGAAATTCTCTTTCTTTCTTCTCCCGTGCTACAACTTGATTCCAATTGGTTCTGGTGATCTAAATTAGTATCTAACTCTTCCACTATTTTGTCATCTGATGGATAACACTCGGTGTAACGATGTAAGGGTAGTAGCTCAGTGGCAGTGCAAGTAACTGAGTTTGCAGCGAGAGGGTATGGCATAGGGAGAGAAACAGGAAGGGGATGAGGCAGAGAAAGGGCAACACCCGCGAGAGGTGGAGCTCAAAATATGAACGCACCAAGAGAAGCAATCCTACCCCACCCCAGGATCCCGTGGAGGAAGAGGTTGAGATTGAGATTGAAGATGTTGTTGAACCAGATGTAGGGACACATACTAGGAATGCAGGTCTTCCCCTTATGGATGCAATGACTGTTCACTAGGTACTAGCTTTTCTGAGTGGGTTTGCAGGTACTGGGGTTATTCCCACAGTGCAGACTACTCAGATTCTGGTTACTCTGGTTATTGTTACTATTATTCCTAAGGTGGATGGGGACTTAGGCACTAACACTTTTTTCCGTCCATCGCTTGGCCCGATGATGACTGGTACAGAACATGAGATGTTGACCAAGTTTTTTACGCTTATGCCTCCAGTATTTCATGGGTTTGAGGGTGAGGATGGTTCAAGTTTATCTCAGATTGCTACGAGAGGCTTCATAAGTTGGACATTGCGCAGCAACACAGGATGGAGTTTATGACTTTTCAGCTTCAGGGTGAGGCAAAGCAGTGGTGGAGAGAAATTGTGGAATGTTGTTCGTCGCTCCTACCTCCATTAACTTGGGCACAGTTTCACGCCTTGTTCTTGGAGAAGTATGTGCCTCGTACCTTGCGAGTTATGAAGAAGGATGAGTTTATGGATCTTGAGCAGGGTAGCTTGAATGTGGATGCTTATAAGGCTAAGTTTCATGCCCTATTTTGTTATCCTATGTAGTTGGTGACCACTGATGAAGAGAGGACCTGACTGTTTGTCAAAGGTTTAAATTCTGAGTTGCAGGTTTTATCAGTGCATATGACCTCTGCAAGCAAGAGTTTTAATGAGATGACTGACTTCGTGAAAAAGGTATAGGGAGTTCGACAGGATCAGAAGGTCAAGGCATTGGATAAAAAGTCCAAGAATGTGGATAACTATAATTGTTCATATTCCAAGGGTTCAGGTGAGCAGGTATATTCAGCTCGGTCGATTCAGTCAGTTATGCCCGTTAATAGTGGTTGTGAACAAGCTTGTTATTCATCAGCCAACAGGCCTTCACTTGACCGTGGTTGTTTTCACTATGGTGATTTTGGGCAGTTTAAGAAGGAATGACCCCATAGATATGCAGTTTCTTAAGTCCAACAACAAACTAAGCAGTGGTTCCAGTAAGAGGAGGTAATCATGGTAGAGGACGTTAACAAGGTGGGTGAGGATATAATTAGGGAAGCTATGTAGGCCAAGATAATGGTAATACGAGGAGAGGAGTAACATAACCCAAAAAGGGGGTTGCTTGTATTGAAGATAAAGCTCAGTGTTATGCATTTCCAGGCAAACCAAAGGCTAAGGTATCAAACGTTGTGATTACATGTACTATTATTTTCTATGACTGAATGACTAATGTGTTATTTGATAAGGGTTCTACTTATTCTCATGTATTTGTGACATTTTCTCTTGGATTGGGTTTGATTTGTGATACCCTTGAACCCCTATATATGTTACTACCCCTGTTGGAGAGTCAGTTCTAGTAACTGATATGTATCATTATTGTTTAGTGTTGTTTATGGGCCTACAAACTCGGGTAGATTTAATCATATTTGATATGCTCGACTTTGATGTGATCTTGGGTATGACTTGGTTATCCCCTATTTTGTTGTTTTAAATTGTAATACTAAGACAGTGACTCTAGAGGTCTCAGCGAGGGAAAGGTTAGAGTGGGAAATAGTGTAAAGGCATAAGACATTAAATATCATATCATTCCTTTGGGCTAGAAAACTAGTAGGGCAGGGTGGTTTGCCCTATTTGGCTCATATTTGGGATGTTAGTGTAAAGTCTCCTTCCATTGAGTCTATTCCTGTAATTTTAGAGTTTCCAGAGATTTTTCCTATAGATCTTCCTTATATGCCTCTGGATAGGGACATAAACTTCATTACTGGCTTGCAGCCGGGCACTCGCCCAAACTTTATTCCTCCCTATCGAATGGCTCTGGTAGAGTTGAAATAGCTTAAGACTCAACTTCAGGTTTTGCTTGATAAAAGGTTTTTTCATCCTAGTGCTTTTTCTTAGGGTGCTCCTGTCTTGTTTGTAAAGAAGAAAGATGGTAGTATGCAGATGTGTATAGATTACTAACAGATAAATAAAGTTACCATTTGGAATAAGTATCTCTTGCCCTGCATAAATGATTTGTTTGACTAGTTGTAGGGTGTTTCTGCCTTCTCTAAGATTGATTTGAGGTCGGGGTACCATCAGCTAAAGATTAGAACTGAAGAAATACCTAAGACAACTTCCAGGACCTGGTATGGGCATTATGAGTTCTTGGTGATGTCATTTGGGTTGAGAAAGGAAATATCAGCTTGTAATTCTGTAAGATCAAATCAATGATATCTTCACAAAAGCTCTGACAAGGGACCTGGTCAAGATATACAAATTGAAGTTGGGAATGCTGAAACTGAACTTAATGGATCCTGCCTGAAGCAATCAACCCTCTCATGACTATGCAAATGGAGCAGGTATCCTTGCTTTTCAGTTATGTATGTTTTAGCAAATTTAGTCTCATACCTTTTGCAGGTATACACACATGGCAAAAGGGCCGAAGGAAAAGGGAGGTCAGGACAGATTTAGGCAATCACATTCAACCTACAGAGAGGGACCTGGTCCGTTCTCGAAGGTTAGCACTCTTAACATTGCATTTTGAATTATGCATGAGAACCGTTGCAATTGCCACATGTCTGATCGTTGTGCCATCTTTTGAATACCAAGATGACACTTGCTTCCACAGGATACACTCTTCCACTTCCCTTGTACTCTAATTTCTTTCCATCTCTCCAGAAAATTCAATTTCCCTTCCTATAATCAGAAAAATTCAAAACCTTTTTTTTCTCCTCTCTCTCAAGAACCTTCAAAATGTTTAAACCGTTGTTCTTACTAGAGAACTTTTTGATAAAGAAATTTTTGAGTGTGAAGAGGGACCAAGTTCATCAAGCAAAAAGGAAAAAGGTGAAAAAATGATGTTCAAAAGGAAAATGTTGACATTCTGAGAACTCAACGTATTATGAATAGAAGGGTGTCTGATTTAAAAAAAATGATGATGAAAATAAATTGAAATGGTTCCTTAATTATTGATCTATTCATCTCGGAGGCTTTGAGTAAGTTTAATCTTGATAATCCTTCTGTCATGAGAAACTCAGGCTTGATATGAAAGCTATGACAGCTGCTCTTGCTAACAGGGATACTAAAATAGTTTGTTTGAAGGCTTGGCTTCTGGAGGAACAATCAGAGGGACCAGGTTGGAAAAAAAAAACTGGCAGCCCTGAAGGTTAGCAGCAAAGCATGCTGAACTTTAAGAGAAGCTTCTAAAAACCATGCTAAGGGATATGTTCTACTAATTCTATTCTTTACATCCCTTGCTCCTAAGCCATCCCCTCTCTCCCTAAATTCCCATGTCAGTCCTCATTCCTCTTTTATATCAAAACTCAGTGGGTATTGCATTGGTTCTCATTCATAATGATGTTTGCAATGCTTCAATGGCTGATCTTTTATTTGTGAATGAAAAATGTTTTGTTTCTACTGACTTGTCTCATTATTTTATTCATTTTTACTCATGCTCAGTGTTGCCCAAGTGGCCATGAATTGGCTTCAACTATATTTCTGGCAACTTGGTTTACTGCTTTAACCCATTTTTATGATGTCAAAAGGAGGAAGATTGTTAGGGTGATGGTAATCAATGATGACATGGTCATGTCGATAGGGTGAAGAAGTACTACTTGAAGAGGACATGGTCATGCTGATAGGGTGAATAAGTGCTACTTGAAGAGGATATGGCCATGTGTAACGACTCGGAAAAAAATGATAGGTTAAGCAAGAGCCTATGACTTTGTGTTGACTTTATAATGAGGTTCTATGAGGGGTTTTTATGTAATTTCGTTTTAATTGTTTATTATGTGGGGTTGATTTTAAATGGTTTTGGGTCTTAAAACATTCCTTTAACTCATTTTTTCCCAAATCAAATCCCAAGTTCTTTCTCTCTCTATATCTCTCTCTAACTCAAGGAAGAAGAAGAAGAAGTGGGAGCTAGGGTTGTGGATGCAAGACGTTTTCTTCATCAAATTTCTTGGGGAATCTTAGTAAAGGTATGGGAGTTCTTTATCTAGGGCA
>NW_006239096.1:1064020-1066106 GCF_000226075.1 Solanum tuberosum | reverse complement strand
CCGATAGGGGGAAGAAGTTGAAAAAGTCTGTCATCATCAAAAAGGGGGAAAATGCTATTTTGTTGTTGATGTGAAGTATTGATGATTTGACAAACTTCGGGAATGATGCAAAAAGGGGACCACTCCAGTTACCTCAAGAGACATGCTGATAGGGGGGACTGTTGAAAGGGGGAAGAAGACTTAGGGATCTAACAAGGGACAAGATCCTTGTTATTGGGACTAACGACAGGGTAAATGAATGAATAAACTCAATGTGAGGAATATTTGTATGTCATCATCAAAAAGGAGGGAAATGTTATATTCTAGGTGTTTTGATGATCCTCACAAATACAGAGTCTAACAAGGGACCAGATCCAGGAAAGGGTCTCTAGTATTGGGACTGATGAAAGGGGTAATGAATGAATAAACTCATCATAAGGATTATTTTTGTGTCTTCATCAAAAAGGGGAAAAATGTTATATTCTAGGTGTTTTGTTGATCCTCACAAATGCAGGGACCTGGTCCTTGGAAGAGTACCTCCGTCCAAATTAAAAGTGGTGCATAGCTGTAAAGCTATCTTTACAGCTGTCTTGTCAGATTGGTTGGTGAGATGTGTAGCGTACTTCACCAACAGGAAAGGCGGACGGAGCTGTTTGTTGAAGTGGTCAAAACCCGTGTTGGTAACTGATATATACAACAATAAACAAACAACATTATTCATTCAAGAAGAGAGAAAGCTAGCAAGTCTTTTTCAAGAACTCAAGCAGCAAGAACGCAGCAAGGGGACCTAGTCCCCGAAAAGTCTGCGTACGAGAAAAGGACGAAAAGACATCTGTCAAAAAGCTGCCAACTCTGATGTGGTTGGTGCACAGCTTTTCATGACAACAGACTCTCAGCCAATAGCCTCGTCCCAAGGGTTTGTGTCCACTTTGATATAGTCTCTTCTCCAAAACACAAACTTAAGATTTTGGCAAACAAAAACTCACAAGCTTAAAAAGAAAAAGCCATCTTCAAGGAAGAACAATACTCATACTCAACAAAAGGATCTAATAAAGTGCTGAAGCATCTTTGTTGAGTTTGAGTTTTGTGTCTATCATTTTATAGGTTTTTGCATCTTGAAAATTCTCAAGCATACAAGAAAAGATCATCTTGGTGAAGTATTCTCCGGCAAGCACAACAAGGACCTGATCGAGCTGCAACCGTTAGAGTGTGTCTTAGGAACTATACTTCCGTGCTTATATTGTAAATCTGTTCCTAATCTATAAAGGATTCAGATCTTTTGTTTCGGTTTCTAAAAGTCTAAGTCAGTTAAGGTTGACTGATTTAGTGGGCAACATGGTTGTTGCTTAGTCAAATTCTAAGTTATTTGGGGTTAGATAGCTTAGTGGGCAGTGTTGTATCTGCTTAGTTGAATTCTAAATCATCTAAGAGTTAGGTGGTTTAGTGGGCAACATTGTTGTTGATTAGTTAAAGTCTAAATCATCTAGAGGGCGGTGGTTTAGTGGGCAACCTGTGTGTTGCTTAGTTGAAGTCTAAGTTGTTTAGTGGTGATAGCTTAGTGGGCAGTGTGGTATCTGCTTAGGCTCTTCAAGTAATAGAGTTATTACTTGGTTGTGAGATTTATAACTTCTTTTCACGTTGGCTGTAACTGTGGTTCACATTTGCTTAAAGAAGATTAGTGAAACAGTTGAAAATCCTGTGAGACAGGTCGTGGTTTTACTCCCTTGAGCAAGGAGGTTTCCACGTAAAATTCTTATGCAAATTTTACCTTCAGCTATTTACTTTCTGCACTTATTTCAGCTACTGTTCTTGCAGAGTCAAGGGACCTGGTCCATTGACGTATAGTGGATGTTGACTACTGCCTGTGCTTACATTCTGTTCTTACTGTGTCAAGAGACCTGGTCCATTGACTATTAGTGGACGCCTATAATTCTTGCACTCAAGCGTACAGTTTAAAGACTTATCACATGAGGATCCACAGGCTCAATCTCCAAAAAAATTGGAGATTGCTAATATTTATATATTAGAGAGTCTCTCATTAGATAATGTGAGATTCACCTTAATCCCATTCTCATTATAGGGGGGGGGGGGGGGGTTGCAAATTCGG
>NW_006239096.1:1026724-1063904 GCF_000226075.1 Solanum tuberosum | reverse complement strand
AGGGGGGGGGGGGGGAGTTGAAATTTGAATCTCCTAATTCCAATCACTACATTGATTGCAAGATACTTTCCAATTAGGAAGACAACTACGTTAAGGAGTGAAATCTTGGGGTTCAAGTATAAAGAAGGTGGATGTTTAATTTCCCCAAGCATGAGAATGTTTCAATCGACTTTGCTGAGTTTTCCTTACCACCATCAAATGAATGAAGTTGAAAAAACTTATAAGGAATTGGTACTATTCCTTATGCAATGTTTGCTTTTTTGAAAAATTAAAAATAACATATATGGCATATTTTTAAAGAAAAATCTGTCTAGAAAATATCCTTCATAAATATAGTGGAAAGGATGTGAAAAAAGTTTCGAGGGGTAATTGTGTCTTTACCCAAGTTGATGCAAGCATTAAAATTTGTGCATTGCTAATATCGTGGTTTTCTATATATTAGTTATACATATGATAATACCAAATAGAGTGAAGCATTAGTTATACATAGGTTGAAAAAGTTTATCAAACAAGGTATTAGTAATACACATAGCTAATGAATGTATTATTTTTTTTCTAACGCATCCTGCCAACCGATCCCTAACACTTCATAAAGAATCAATAAAGCCTCAATTTACCTTAATCAGAGCTCAAATGGTCAAATTATGAATATTTCCTTCCGCGACACCTCCTGAAGATCCCAATCTGATAAAATACATAATTTACATTAGTATATGAGTCTGTAGACACCCAACATTGCTATACTTCTATCTCAGTCCCAAAAGTAAAGGAAATGAATATGATTGGCCTAAATCCACTTATCTTTGACTCCTTTTAACAAATTTTACTGTTAATCAAAATAACGATTTTTTGAGTAAACACCAACTTCTCATTGACCAGTTTTGTCATATTTCGCCAAGTACCTTGTAATCGCTGAAGATAAAGGCAGACAAAATTCTTCTTTCACGGTCCAAAAGCTCACTCATTCTTTGCAATCTCGGCTCCTTTGCTCACAATCACGGTTACTAGTCTCAACAAGCCACAAATTGTAACACATATTTAAAACGAAGGATGATTTGATACATTTATCTTCACTAGTCTGTCCAAAGTTAAAAAATGTCATATTAATTTATCATTATAACTCACTGAGGTTTATCTTACAATTAGTATGAACAATAATAGTTTTTTTTTCTTTAAGGATATGATTAAGACTTTGACCAATAACTTTATGACTCAACTTATCATAATAATATAGAAAGTTTCATGCAAGTTTTTATGTCCACATTTACCTTAGAGTAAAGATGAGCACTCATGTTAAAACAAGTGGCCGTAAAAAATTAGTCAACAATAAAAGCTACTTTTGGTTAACTTTTCACTTTCTCTTGGGTCATTCTTATTAGGAATTGTCCTGAATTTTTAATCTTATTTGGTAACTACATAATTGTATTTTAATTCAATAAAGAATTTTTAGTACAAGAAATTCTCGATAGAAAAAGCTCTTTTATATATATATTCTTTTCTTGAAGAAAAAGTTTGAACATCTATAAATTAAATGTTAATTTTTTTTCTATAACCACACAATAGCATCCTTAGTTTTTGTCTATTAGAGCATTTTGATTAAGGAAAGATTAATCTCTCTATAATTTCAATAGTTTCTTTTAGATTAGTGTTTCATATTTAGATCATGAATCAACCAAAATCATATCACAAAGTATTTTTTATATTATTTTTTGTCCTCTGATTTACCATCGGCATGTAGATGGTTCAAAATAGGTAGAAAACTTGGTTCAATATGATTTCAAATCAAGTTACGATCAATTTCGCAATAATAAAGATTTTGTCTAGAATACTATATGTGGATATAAAATTTCAGTCATATTTTTGTTATTGCATCTTAAAAACTAAAATATTTTTAAATCATGTTTAATCCATAATGATTTTAACATTATTTTTTAATCATGATAACCAACATTGATACGAAGATTATGTGCAAAACAAAGATAAAAAAAAAATCAAAACATTCAGGCCAAGAAGAGATTTAGTTTGTTCGAATTTATCCTAAAATTTCTACCTTATTTGGATTCCACCCAATTGTGTTTTTAATTCAAAAAATTCTCTTGGTAAAAAAGAAACTCTCAATGGAAAACAACTCTTTATATCTATCATTTTTTTTTGAAGAAAAAGTTTGAAGTTTTATAAATTGAATACCAGTTTTTCCCGTAAGAACATAGTAACACGATTTCTACCTCATTAAACCCCAAAAAATAGTCATTTAGAGAGTTTCAGTTAATTAGGAAGAGACCGTTCTCTCTATAGTCTTGATATTTTCTTTTATGTTAGCTTCTCATATGTAGGTCATGAATTGATGCGTGCTATGATTTGCAATTATTAACTTTCGTATGATATTCTATTATTTCGATTTCAACAATTCTCTCGAGTCTCGGCTCTTGTTTGTCAAAAAAAATTTAGGTTGAAAGTTGAAAATTTGAGTTTTTGAAATTGTGATTTTGAGAACTTAAAATTGTATTTGAATATGCATTTTACTTAGAAAATAAATTTGTGAAATTTTCCGTGATCAATTTTCGGATATTTGAAGATCAAATTTTAAAAAATTCAATCCAAAATGTATTGCCAAAAGTTGAACTGAATGAGTTTTTATTTATTTCATACTATATAAAATAAAAATAAATAAAATTGTCTATGTCAAAGGCTAAAAAGGGGGTTGTTTTATTAAAGTGCTATAAATAGTGAAGTTTGGCTAAATGACATCAAATTCAGTCCCGTAAATTCAGAAGGCATTGTCTAGTAATCATGTAAGTGCACGTCTTTCAAGCAATTAAAAATTAATTAATGCAAAGAGGAAAGTGATTAGGAATTTTTCTAAAGTAGAAGATTTTTTTATACATGATAATTAAACTAGCCTTTAGTAGTCTAAACCATTTAAAATAAAATAATGCAATAGCACTAGGACCATTACAAGCACCACCTCAAGTAAACAAACATTTCCTCTTCTTCTTATCTTTGTAAAAATAAATGTAAGAAAATTTAATCCCAATTAAATTGGATATTTGTTCAATGTAAGGTTATTGCCAAAAGATTGATAAAAGAAAGAAAAGGAGAGAAGATAAAACAGTTTGGTTATATTAATTTTGGATTAACAAGTGCCAAGTTTAATTAATTTTTCAAGGTTACACTAAAAGCAAAACAAAAATTAATATATTAATAACTCTATGACACCTACATAGGAGTATATTGTATCTACTTGAACTTCACAAACGGCTAAAAGAACTTCATGTTGGATTGTGTGTCGATATCAAATTATTGGAGTCTTAAAATGAAATAAAACAGCCTTAGAATGAGCATATTATTGTGGCATTATATTATGCTAGGAAAAAATAAATATTTTTTTAGCTTTGTGAACTGTGTCTAATAGTTTTGTTGGGACCTTAAATATGTGTTAATAAATTTATTCAATTTTAAATATACATTATTGAATTTGGATCTGGTAAATCAAATCAATTGTAGCTAAATTCTTATCTCGAGATTATAAAATAGTCGTAATTTCTTTCTTCTATTTTTTCAAACAATCTTGATTTACCTTCTTTCTTCCGTACAAATATATTCGACTTGTTCTTAGGCAAATTAAACATTATACTATATATATACTACTAATTCCTTCCTTGTATTTTCTTCAAATAATCTTAAGATGCCTTCTTCTTGGACACAAGTATTTTGAATTTATGCAATCATTATTTTCTTTCCCTCAAAGTTAAGTTCCTCTTCAATAAATAAAATCAAAAGGATTTTACTATTAAGATCCAAATAATTGTAGTCAATTTAAAAAAAGAAAAGCAAAAATACCTTTCTTCAAAATAAAAGGTAACAATCATTTTGTCCAAAATAATAGAATTCCAAATATGCCCTCAATATTATAATCATATTTATTCCTCATTATACCACCTCATATAATCCAATAATTCCCCCACGCGCGTCCGCAAGTGCGTATATATACACCTCTTTTTTATAAATCTAAAACAATAAACAGCTAATATTACATCATTTCAATGTATAATGTTTCTATATTTATTTACAAAAAAAACTATAATCTTTACAAGTGCGTTAAAACTCCGTTAGTGAAATGTTATTTGTCCACTCATCATGTGAAGGTGACCATAACGGTGACGGTGGTGCCTTCAATTTCTGAAAATACTCCGTTATGTTAATCCCACCTTTCTTCACTTCTTCCGTTACATCTCTTAACGGCAAAAACGGCGGACGTACAACTTCAGTTAACAAATCCCATCTCATCCCCTGAAAAAACTCATGTTCTTTTATCTCCGACGCGCCTCTCCGGTAACCCAACCGGCGCGTGGGATCTTTCTCAAGCAATTTTTTGATCAAATCGGATAAATCATTCTTCTTTCCAATGAATTCCGGTTCCGCCATCAATATTCTCCTGAACGTTTCCTTCCTATTTTTCCCTTTAAACGGCGTCGTTCCGTATAACATTTCGTAGCACAAAATACCCAGCGCCCACCAATCTACTGAAAATTCATGACCTTCTCCACGTACAATTTCTGGTGCTACGTATTCTTCAGTACCAACAAATGAATTTGAACGTTCGTAAAACGAACTACGATTCCTTCTGCTCACTGGGGATACTCTTGCACTTTTCACTTTCCTTAACCCATTTCGGGTAATGGTTGCGGTATTAGAAATACACTTTGTTTTATTTGGAAGTATGAATTTAGCAAATTGTCTGAATTTGAATGTTTGTGGTTGCGTTGGCGGTGGTGGTGGTTGGAGATTATCGTTTTCTGGATCTGAATAGAATTCGAGATTTTTCTTTGGAGTTAAGCTCGTAGAAAGATCGAAATCTGTTAAAGTAACATGACCAGATTGTTGGACAAGTACGTTCTCAGGTTTCAAATCGCGATAAGCAATGCCTAAACTGTGAAGATATTCGAGTGCAAGTACAATTTCAGCTAAATAAAAACGGATAGCAGTAGGTGAGAAAACATGATCGCTTTGACTGTAACGTAGGACATTAAGGTCACCACCGGGGCAATAAGGGACAGCGTAGCAAAGAAAATCGGAGTTTTCAGTGAATCCGAGGAGAGTAGGGAGGAACGGATGTTGGAGACGGGAAAGTACAGTAGTTTCCCATCGTGCACGACGGTGGATGGCATTAGAAGAAAAATTAGATTTTTCGACAGCTTTGAGAGCGAAAGGAGATAAGGCAGATGGATCGTGGAACATGTCGTGGACAAGAAAGACGGTTCCCATGGCGCCTTTACCTAATACTTTGATGACTCGAAGATTGTTTAGAGTTAAAGACGATGATAAGGGAATATCCATTTCTTTTGGGTGAGGAGAGAAAAGAGAGAGTGTATTATTATGTATAGATAGAAGAAGAGATTATAATTACTAGTGTTATTATATAGAGAAGGAAGAGTGTACGTGCATTTGGTTTCAGGCGTTCGTGTGTCTCTGTGTGTGTGTTTTTTCAAGGAAAAAAAGATAACAGCTAAGGATGGAAGGAAAAGGTAATTTGCATTGTTGGGTTTTTTTTTTAATTTTATTTTGGTGTAGATATGTATTTAACTAATTAAACAACTCATCCACTGTCATGTGAGGGGAGAAATGAATAATGATTATAGAGATAGAGAAGATATTTTTATTTATTTCACATAGTTTATTTAATATAATTAATTTATATGCGGTAATAACGATATGAGGGTAGAGAGACAATAATAATATACCCATTAACAATATAAGTGGAATTTAGAAAAGAGGTTGTTCACGTAGTTTTATTTCTCCTACAATATGAAGATGGAGAGATTGTTCTTGATAAATCCTTGAACTCAAATAAAACATAAAAAAAAAATAAGAAGGGAAAAAGGATATAGTAAAAATACCAAATAGTCTAAGGAAATGAATCTACTAGTTATAGTAGAATCGAAGTACAAGAAAGTAGGTGGAAAAAATGGTAATACCACTTATAAGAGAAAAACAATATATTGCGATTATTTACTACGTAATTTTTTATCCTAATTAATTCTCGAACTTCATATCCTCTTATCTAAAGTCATGTCATTGATAAACTACAAATATTTCAAGTCTTCTTTAATCACCTCTCCCAATACGTTTTACACTTACCTTAATCCACCATGGCAAACATCTCACATTTTCTTATAGAGAAATTTAGATATCTTCTCTTCACATAGCTGAACCATCTCAGACTCGCTTCTTTTATCTTATTAAACACCAAGGCCACACCCTTTTTCTTACTTTTAATCAATATTAAATATTTTAAATTTTAATAAATGGAGTTTCAAGCTTGCAGCAGGATGTGAACTCTTAATTATGTAGAACAACAATGAGCTGTTTCTTAATTAACTACCAATAGAATCCCTTCAATTTCGAAGTTGTCCATCGTATAGTCGTGCATAAATTGTGTTGCATTTTTTTTATATTTGACTTGAAAATATAAAATGGAAGGAAAATAAATGAAGTCGAAAAATTCAACGGTGCAAAATTTAATTTTTATGCTCCACACATTCAAAGAAAGTTCCTACAATGATACAATAATATTAACTCTACAATATCATACATATGTAGTTTATTAAAAAATAATATAATAGCATTAAATTATGACTGATCACTGACTGTGATTTAACAATGAGAAAAATCAATCAAAATTTTAATTGGCGATGCTATGGGTCTCATGATCGATCTGTTAGCAATTAATAATATACAGCTGCTATAACAAATAAATATCAACCAACACACGTATGCATTATAGATGTACATAGTTTATTTTGGCTTAATACAAAACTAGCCATTTAAATTTTTGATATTTTTATTTATACACTTAAATAAAACTTCGTTTCAATTGAATAATTTTGTGCAAATTTAAATTATTACTTTTATATGTTCTCACTTATTTATAAGATTGTTAAATTAATCACATAATGTCATTTCTTTAATTATACTCATTTACCTCAATAAGCCATAAAACTCAAGACATTTTATACTTGAGGATTATGCGTCCAATTAAAGAATATGACATATTAAATTTAGTTAACTTGATTATCTAATAGTCGAATGAAAACACATTATTTTATTTTTTTAATTTTAAATCGAAAGTGTCGAATATGAAGATGACTTTACTACACTTATTTATAGTTCGAAATTTCACTCAAAGGATTCTAGTACTATCGACTTTGCACAAGATTAAGTTACACATTTTTTCCATATCCTTTTTAGATGTTTTATTCTTTACCTTTAGTAATGTGCAATCAATTATTTGCCATCTTTCCTTATTCTCATTTCTTTCTTTCTTTTTAGATCTAAGCGATAGTATTAATTAATATTTGAATTGCTTAGTTAAAAATAATTAATATATTTAAATATCTAAATGAAATATCCTTATAAATTTGAGAACCAAATTTATATTAAGCCTTTTTTTCCTTGTTATTTTCTCAAGTGCCCATTTTAATAAGGATAGATAGATTCCACCCCCATGTTAGGGTATTTAGTATCATGAGTTGGCTTGAGGTACGCATGTTTTTTCTAGAAAGACATGAAAAAAGAACACACGTGTAAAGACTTTATTTTATTAAAGAGAGAAGTAAAGGAAGGAAAATAAAAATTATTGTGAAGGGAACTAAAAATTTAGAAACATAAATTGGGGAGACTCTTTTGTAAAAATACATGACGAATTGGAGGGCTCGTTTAGTTTGAGAAATAAGAGATTACTAATTTTAGAATTAATTTAGGATTATTTTATCTCATGTTTGATTTTAAAAAATTATGAATAACTTATTTTGAAATTAGTTATATCAAAATTGTAATATTATTTTTATTTCATACATTAAAAAGAATAATAATTCAGACATAACTAATCCTAAGATGACTTTGTTTCCAACCAAACAAATGGTAATAGTACAATTTATGATGGCTGAGGAGATAGTGAAATAACCTTAAATAGTCATATTTTGATAGATTTACCTAATCTTAACATAAATAGTCATATTTTGATAGATTTACCTAATCTCAACAAAGAAAGTGGTGATTAAATGTGAGTTTTGCGTATTCACAATTTTTAGTTCTATATGTGTGTTACGAGTTATGACTTTATAAATCTTTTTTGTTGAATCAAAGCCCTATGAACGTATTGACTTTTTTTTTATATAAATAATTTTTTTTAACAAATCTTAGCGACACAATTATATTTTTTACTTTATTTTTAGTTTTTATTCAGTGTTTGGTGTCCACATTGGAGTCTCAACTGAATGTGGACCGCGCACAACAATGCTCATTCAAGGGTGGCACTCTCAACGTAATCTTCTCCATACTCAGGGTTCAAATCCGAAACCTCTAATTAAATATGAAATAGTGACACTATTACAACATAATTGTGACAAAATTTTAATCGATACCTCAAAATGCATACCAAACACAAATAAAAGTTGGTTTATGCCCCTAATTGTGTTTCTTAAAGTTCATCCTCCCTTTTTTATGTTATTCCCTTTAACCCTTTATCTTTCCTTTTTTTTTTTTTTTTTTTTTTGTTTCTCTTTTTAGCAAGGGGACAAAAAATTGGTTGTACGGTCATCACATGGGGCTACCATAATCTAAGGGAACTACGAGCGTGGCTTTGTGGATAAATTTTAGGGACTTGTTGGACTCTTTGTAATTTTTTTAAACTTTAATTATTGTAAGCATTATTTATTTATTTTTGTTAAGAATTGAGATAATTAAATAAATATTTAATGTTGTATTGCATGAAAAATACATATAATAAAAGGAATGGTATTATTAGTGCAAAATTATTGCATTGCGTAAGGAAATCTTAATCTTCACCTAACTAATATGTCGTACAAGCTTCACTACCCGACTATTTTTTTTCTTAGTGATTTTGTTTTATAATCTTTTATTAGGTATTGACAAGTATTAATCAACAAAACATCGTTATTACAGTATTGATTATTAGTAAAGTTGCTATCATTTGAAAGTAGTTGGAGATTCAAAAGAAAGGGGATTAGTTTGATCAAGTACTTAAATGTGATTAATTACTTACTAATACCATTTAATTTTCATCTTGTTATTTGATAATTCTTGGTGATTGCCACTAATATAAGGTATTAGGAGTACTTTGTAGCTGAAAGTCCTCATAATATAATCCAACTTGAAGAGATAAAAAGGTATATTATATAGGTAATGAATGATGCTTCAGTTCTTTTACTTTCATCCATTTATTCTCTTTTTTATTACCGCAAGAAAATACTTCTTTAGTTTATTTTTATACGTCCATCATTTAAAAAAATATTGAATACTATTGTAACAAAATATAAATATTAATTATTATTTCTTAAGAAACATATACAGTTAAATTGTGACCAGCGTCATCGGTTAAAATTAAAAAGAGGGACCCCATTTATATATATTTGGATGTACATCAAATCTTGGAATCTACTCTACAACTACTTGATTTTACTTTTCTTAAAATACTTCCAATATTATGGTAAAAAGTGAAGATATTGGGGTTGGTTGGAAACATTGAGATCTATTTGTTTGTTTGTTTTTCAAGAATTGAGATCTATTTTTTCATCTAAAAATTAAGATTTGGTCAGTAAAATTATTTTATTGTCTTTTTACAAATTTACTTTATATTTACGTCTTTCGTACAAGAGATTCTTATCTTTAATTACCTATAACAGATCTAAAAATAACATATAAAAGATTCAAAACAATCTCTTTTTTTTTTGTTTATTCAAAACAATCATTTTCTTTTAGAATGGTTAATACATTTTTATTAAAATATGTGTGTTTAGATAAAGCAGTAATGTCATAATAATAATTAAAAAAAGATATTTAATTATTGAATCACGTGTGCTACATTGCATCAAGATTAAAGAAGAATAAGAACCACTCAACAAAGATGAAACAACACTGTCCTACCAACTAGTGGCGCTGTCGATTAGTATTATTTATTTTCCTGTAGCAAAATAGTCCTATAAATTTGTCTTACCTATAAATAATATATTTTCATATGATAATGAAAAATGGGATACTTGGATATAAATTTAACAGCGATGTTCAATTTGTCTGGTGAAAGCTCCAAAAATATTATGTTGATATGACCAAATTTGTTAATCTCGGAGTATCTTAGAAATCGAGTTGGTTGGTTATCTGCACTTTCGGATGTTGACGAGAGTTCGATTCGATCTCCATTTTATAATTTTTCTCTATCATTTTCCCATTCACTACCCTCAGTTTTTTTTTAAAAAAATAAAAATTGATCAACACTTCATTTTCGTCCTACAAATCCAATTAATTACTGAAAAAATATTTTAAAGATCCACTGTTATATTATGATATTTTGATGATTTAACAAACTGAGGGATCTGGTAAAGGGACCTGATGCCCCGAGTGGCTTTCGTCTGGGACAAGTCAATGGACAACAATTGTAAAGCTGCCACGCCTGATGTGGTAGGTGAGCATGAAAGCTTAGGCGCATAGCTCTCAACCAATGGGAGACTACTAGTTTTTTTTGTCCATCCTATATTGGATACCTTTGGCAAGAAATAACCTAGTTTTTGCATAACAAGAATATCAAAAAGTAAAAGTAATTCTCTCAAGAAAGAACAAGCTCTCATGAACAACAAGGGACCTGAGTGATTTGCAGAAAGTTTCAAGTTGTTCGTTGTATTATGTGTTTGTACATTGTAAGATCTATTCCTAAACTACAAACAACCATATATCATTTCATTTGTAACTATAGTGAAGTTGGTTTCATGGCTAGAGTTAGTCGTGGTGTGTTTGATTGAAGTCTATATTAAGTAGAGGTAGTTAATATAGTGGGCAATAGAGTTGTTGCTTAGTTTTATCTTGTAATAGAAGTGTTACAAGTTGGAGGGTTAAGAGTTTAATCCATTGTGATTAGCGGAGTCTGTAGTCACATGTTGCTTGAAGATAATGGAAGTTGTTGAGAAATCTTATACGACAGGTCGTGGTTTTATCCTCCCTTGAGTAAGGAGGTTTCCACGTAAATATCCTTGTTCATTACTTAAAGTTGTTTGTTCCTCACCATGCTTAATATTGTCAAGAGACCATGCCTCTTGACTTGTAGTGGACTCATACAATTAACAATTGGTATCAGAGCTTGTACTCTCTATACGATTAACACCCAGAGAGGATCATGCTTAAATGACTGCTTCACCAAATTTAGAAGAAGGACCGTCTACTACCATACCCCCCGATTCAAGTGGAAGACAAGGATGCATGATTACATTATGACTAAATATTGCAAACTTTGGGACATTATCCTTGATGGACCACAGGTTCCTGTGAATGAATGGAAGGAAAGAGATGTGACTTGAGTTGTTCCTAAAACTCGAAGGGAGTATAATGAAGTTGATAGAAAGAAGATTGAAAAGAACTATTGGGCGAAGAAACTACTAGTCTGTGGTATATGACCACATGAATATAACCAGATCTCTGTTTATGAGGATGTCCAAAAGATCTAGGAATGTTTGAAAACAGCTCATGAAGAGACAAGTCAAGTGAAAGAATCTAAGGTTAATATATTTATCATTCAATATGAGAACTTTACTATAAATAAGGGTGAAACGATCCAGAAGATACATATCAAGTTCACCTACATCACCAATGATCTACATTGTCTCGGTGAAATGATTCATCTAAGAAAATAAGTAAGAAAGATTCTCAGAATCCTTCCCGAGTCTTGAAAAAGCAAAGTTGATGACATTACAAAAGCGAGAGATCTAAAGACTCTCAACATGGATGAGCTGATCGAAAACTTTAAAACTCACAAGCTGAACAAGTAGCAAGATCACTCTAAGAAAGATCAAAATAAAGAAAAGACCTTGGCTCTCAAGGCCTCCCTAGGTGAACCCAATGAGGAAGATAAAGACATAACATGCTTGAAGTTTGAAAAAGTTGTGAGAAGAAATGGTGGATTTTTGAAGAAAAAAGTCTCTAGCAAACCCATACAGCAAATGATGGGTGTCATAAGTGTGCAAAATCAAGGCACTACATTAGGAAATGTACTATGCATAAAATTGAGTACAAAGACTATGCCAAAGTTACTGGAAGTGATAAAGAAAACTGGAGGGACAAGGTGCCTGACAAATTTAAAATGAGAGTTGCAGCTGATTATGTCGTCAAAAGAGCTTTTGATTCCTGGGCAAATAAATCAACCGATTCTGATGAACCTGAGCACCTAGATGACACTTCCATGATTGTAGTGAAAAATGATAAATATGTTTTTGACTCCTTGTTTTCTCTTATGGACAAATCAGAAGATAAAACAGATGAAGAGGTAACTTACTTGATCTCAGGAAAATCTGAACTCTACTCCATCAAGAAATTGAAAAGGATAGCTAGTGTCGTGATTGACTCACTTTATGAAGTGACTGCTGAAAATGATCTTTAAAATAACAATTACATCTTTCAAAGTGAAAAAATTATTTTAACAACTCAGATGTCTGAAATTGAAGAAAAACTTACTTCTCTAGAGGCTGAAAACATAGATCTCAAGGAGAAATTGAAAAAAAATATCTTAATTTAATACTAAATGGAAGAGTGAGGCCAATAGGGTTGAGCTAAAACTTGAGAATAGTCTAAATTTTTTGAATTGAAGTTGGTTGTCTCTGGTTAGAAACACTCAGTTAGAGATGCACCTAGTCCAGATTAAAGAAGATTTGAACAAATCTCTTAAATGAGCTACCTCGTCTAAAATATTAGCAAATCTGACTAGTTAGAGACAACAACAATAGAAAGGACATGGGATGTCTGAAGTTACATCCTTCCTATAATCTTCACAATAAATATGTTTATATCTCTGATAATTTATTGTGGTCGAAGTGGACATCATAAAAAGGATTGTGAGGCTTGGAAACAGAGCAAAACAGATTTTAAAAAAAAATTATTCCAAGCAAAAAGAGAATTTGAGATGGGGACATGGTACTAGTCCTATAATGATGAAATCAAAGTTGTCTTTTTGGACCAAGAAGTCACTGATTACACCTTTATCTACATATTGGGAACTCAAATTCAAGTGGGTTCCCAAAGCTAACAAGTGACTCAATTTGTAGGTGAGAGTAGGATGAAACAGTTATTGTTGGTTCATGGATAGTAGATGCTCCAAGAATATGTCTTGGAAGAATGAAAACTTCCTCTCACCCAGAGCACTTCAAGGTGGAGGTTTCTCCTTTTTAAATGGAAAAAGGGGTATATTCTTGATGTGGCAAGAATGGGAAAATCTCTAGAACACTCAATTGAAGACATGTACTATGTGAGTGGATTAAATACGGTCTACTCATTGTTTTTCAGATCTATGACAAAAAGAAGTCAAGTTTTTATTAGACAAATGCATTGTTACAAACTTGATTTCTCATAATTACACTGCTATAAGATGTAAAAATATGTACGTGGCTGATCTGGATACTGCTCTTGGAGATGACCTGACCTACCTCAGTGTTTAAAGGGAAAATTTAAACCTGTACATAGAAGACTTGGTCATGTTAGTGCACCACTTCTTAACAAACTTGTGTCAAGGGACCTGGTCTGTGGACTGCCAAAAATCAAACTTGTAGATGACAAAGTTTATGATGCCTGTGTCAGAAGAAAGTAGACTATATCCTCATTTAAGCAAAGAAAACAAGTCACAATTACCAGACATCTTGAATTACTTCACATGAATCTATGTGAGCACGTAAAGATTCAAAGCAAAGAATGAAAGAAATACATTTTTGTCATTGTAGATGATTTCTTAATATTCATATAAATAGTGTTTTTAAAGTCCAAGTATGAAACTTGTGATGTGCTGATGATCTTTGCCAAGATGATCTAGATGAAGCTAAATTACAAAATAGCAGGAATCAGGTAAGACCATGGTACTGAGTTTGAGAGTGTAAGAAGTGAAGATTCTTATGTTGAACATGGAATAGATTACAATTTCTCAGCTCCAAAACTCCTCAATATAATGGTGTGGTTGAAAGAAAGAACATAACTTTGGTATAAATTGGTCGAACTATATTGATTGATGCTGATCTTTCAAAGAACTTCTGGGCTGAAGTAGTGAACACTCCTTGGTATGTTACCAAACGATGCTTGATCTAGTCAATTCTAAAAAAACATCGTATGAGCTATTGAACAATCGAAATCCTAAACTAAACTGTAGTAATGAGTTTGGTTGTAAATGTTTTGTTCTTAACAATGGAAATAATGATCTTGGGAAATTCGATCCCAAGAGTGATGAAAGGATGTTTGTTGGATATTCATCAACTAGCAAAGCATATAGAGTATATAACAAGAGGACATTGTGCAATGAATAAGGTGTCCATGATATTTTTATAAATCTAGAGAAACTGAGATTTTGAAAGACATGGATGAAGCAAAGATAGAAGAGCTCATTTAAATTCGGAGGGGCACTCTTATGGAGGAAGTCAATGATGAATACTCTAGTTAGGAGGCTGGCAATTCGAAAGAGGATGTGGAAGATGAAGAACCTAACCCGCAAGATAATTTTGAGGTAATTGATAAGTACAACTTGAAGCTACAGATTCAAAACTTGAAGAATCAGGTGCAGATCAAGTTTAGCAGCTTGCAAGAAAATTATGATGGAAGCATAAGTCATCTCATTCCTTGGATAATCTTATTTCCCATATGGATTAAGAAATACATGCTAGATCTCAAACAAGGAATCTAGTCACATTCTCAACATTTATATCATCTATCGAACCTAAAAATGTGAAAGAATCCTTAAGAATATTGATTGGGTGAATTCCATGAAAGAAGAATTACATCAATTTAAAAGAAGTAAGGTGTATCGCCTGGTTCCTAGACCCATTGAGATCACTATCATAGGGACCATGTGGATATACAAAAATAAGCCAAATGAGAATGATTTCATTCAAAGAAACATGTCAAGGCTAGTTGTATTGGGCTATAATCAAGAATAAATGATTAATTATATTGAGACCTTTGCCCAATGGAAAGAATGAAGGTTGTAAGATTTTATATTGTATTTGTTGCCTACATGGGTTTCAGGCTCTTTCAGATGGATGTGAAAAGTTCCTTCTTAAATGATTATCTGAAGGAAGAAGTGTATGTCAAGCAATCAACTAATTTAGAAGATATTGATCAACCAAATCATATGGTCAAGTTGGATAAAGTTTTGTATGGACTGAAATAGTCTCCTAGAAAATGTTATGAGAGATTGTCAAAATTTCTTCTTGATAATGGGTTCAAAAGAGGAAATATTGACAACACTCTTTTTCTTGAAGTCACGAGAAAAAGATTTGCTCATTGTTCAGGTGTGTGTTGATGATATTATTTTTGGAGAAACATCTAATTATTTTTATGAAGACTTTGTTGTACTTATGGGAAGTCAGTTTGAAATGAGTATGATAGGTGAGATAAGCTTCTTTTTGGGCTACAGATCAAGCAAGCTCCAAATAAAATTTATATAAGTCAAGAAAAGTACATCAAGGAGCTCCTGAAAAGGTTTAATCTGGTTGATGCAAAATAATAAATACTCACAAATTCTAAGCTTGATGTTGATGGACCTGGTCCAAATGTAAATGAAATCATGTATGGAGGAATCATTAGATCACTTCTATACTTGACAACGAACAAACATGATATTGTATTCAATGTTGGGATGTGTTTAAGATTTCAAGCATGTCCTAAGGAATCGCATCTGAAAGTTGCTAAAAGGATTTTGAGATACTTGAACGGAATAGGGGACGTGGTCCTTCTCTATCCATATGGAGACTTGTTTGACTTGGTTGGATATGCTGATGGATACTATGTTGGGTACCTGATTGACAGAAAAAGTACCACAGGAATGACTCATTTTTTGGCTCATCTTATATCTCCTAGGGTACTAAGAAGTAAAATTCAATTACTTTTTCTACAACTGAAGCAAAATATGTGGCAGTTGCTTCCTGTTGTGCACAACTCCTATGAATCAAAAAAATACTTGCAAATTTGGGAGTAATCACCCAAATCTGTGAACACTTTATTTTTTATCAAATCTAAAGTGTTACACCTTTTAATATTAAAATATTTCTTTTGAATCTAATTTACTTCTTCGTGATGTGATTGCTTTATGTTTGTTCCATGAGAGAATCAGATTTATTTATTGTGTTATATCTATCACATATTAGTCTATGAGAGGTCAAGTTGGTGTAATTAAATGCTGGAATGATTCTTGTGTAGATTGAAATTGCATGTTAAACATTGTAGATGATGATTATGGATCATTGGTGGCCTAGGTTATTGAAAGGGTGTGATAAATCATGTATAATTGATTGTGATGTTTGTGATCATGTGAGACTTACTTCATGTGAATGTTAAGTTTGGGTGAGGACCGAGAGTTTGACTTCTTTATAAATTTGATTATAATTGTATATATCTATTTTGCTAAATTGTGGTTTTGTTTATATTTTTGTATAATTGAAGTGTTGTTAAGATAAGGTGTTGGCATGAAAATTTGCGGGAGAGTAGTAGACTAGCTAACATAGTGGTAGCTTTGTTTTCAGAAATTCTCTGTGTGATAGAAGGGGTTAGGTTATGATCTGATATGATATGATAATAGAATGACCTAGATGGTGGAGTTGGCAACGAAATGAGGTGGGTGACCTGAGGTAGAGTATATGGGTCAAAGGTAATTATGTTGTAGTAAGGGTGGTGATTTAATGGTCGGGGTATATATGTTGCATGTTTCTTTGGTTATTTGCATGATATTATGTGGTGGGTTTGGATCGATCGATAATGCCTATCAATACGTGTTGTTTGTACTAATACTACTCTTGTTATGCCACTTTGCATGATCTTGTTGCAGGATTCTGTGTTGTTTCATAGCTAAAGACAATGATGATCTCCAACAACTTCTACTCCTCATCTTTCCTTACATTGAGAGTTGTGTCTTATTTATTTTATAACTTGTACTCTTAGAAGCTCTTATAACTGTTTAGACTAGTTCTGTGGGGGAGTGTGTAGTATGCTTCTTTACAAAGGACTTTGTTTAAAATTAAGTTAAGAGTATTTCCAGATTATGTTTTATTAATTCCCGTTTTAAAATTGGGTGGTAAGGATTCTCCTATCTTGATGCTAGAGTAGGTGCCCGCATGGTCTGGTGGGTTGGGTCGTGACATATCGATATAAACTAAACCTTGCATAACAAATACTCGCATAACTAAACCCTACATAACTAATACTTACATAACTAATGTCACCTTACTAATATCTGCATAACTCTATCCAACTAACAAATGATCCCTTAATTTTGTTTACGTCATATCATATTTGGTAACTGATTAATTAGGAGGTAAGTTATATATATTCATGAAAAATATGAATGCAATGTTTGATTTACAATTTTGAAATTTGCATATATAACTAATATATGTATAATATAAATTATGAGGGAGTTTATATATTATTTTTATATAGGCCATACGTGAAATTACTAATACTTGAATAACTAAATCCGATATCACTACTATTTACATAAAATTATACATAAATTTTCTCATAACTATTTTTTTCATTATTAATATTTGCATATCTCTTAACCAACCACCGAGCAAATATTGATAATGTTTGTAAGAATTAGAGAGCATCTCATTAGTCTGGATTTATGCTTTAATTATGATTATTTAGATTTATACCGTACTCGGTCTATTCACTTCTATGTTTTCCATAGAATCTATTAACACATTTTATTTGTTAATTCTGTTTTGGTCAAAATATGATTTGGTAAGATAAGAAGTAAGAACCCTCCCTAAAATTTTAGTGGCCCAAGAGATCCTTGAAAATGATTATCCCCACTAATATCCATAAAATTATAAAGTTTAACGAATGGTAGCTAGTTTAGTTTTAGAATTTTCAAAGAAGAGTTTCTAACAACCTCAGAGACAAAAAAGATATTATAATTTATTAAGCATGTAAGCCTCGGTGACTATATTAATTTTCCAGCTCTAATCGCTACCAGAAAATATGAAATTAACTATGAAATTTATCAGCAATTCTGAGCTAAATCATTGCTAAAGCGTCTCTAGCTAATTAAATTTTCTTATAATCCATAGATAAAATAAGATTAACATAAATTTTTATTGCATGTTTAGTTACAATATTTTGTCTGTCACTAATTTTTCGTTTTCTAGTAGTGAATGTAAATCAAAATGTACTTAAACAACAAATTCTTTCTTTTGATTTCGTTTAACATATGGTTGAATCTAAAATTTGATACAATGTGGTCTAATTTTCTTAATGAGATTACATTTAATTAGCAGATAGTGTTCCAACTGAATCCAGTTAGATATAATAATTGTGTATAATGGGAGCTTAAAACAATTATTAATATATAAGTTTCCTCAACCATAAAAGATGTTGTAAATTAAGGTCAACAAACCACCACATTAGCCTTTCATAATTTATATTAGTCAACTGTTTGGTTGATAATTGAGCCATTCTTGTTACACATAATTCTAACCAACAATTAGTTGATTGGTTAATCAAATAGCAAGGAATTATGCTCTTCTTCTCATTTTATTTGTAGGGGGTGGGGTGATGGGTAATTGAGGTTGACAAATAAATAAGGATTTAAGTTATTTTGTATTATAATGTCACTTTTTCAAACATGATCTTTAACGGTAATTAATTAACGATAATAGCTTAATTGCTACTAAATACTTCCTTTGTTCAACAATAGTTGTCCACTATTGACTTGACACACATCTTAAGAAATAATTGAGAATAAGAGTAATAGTACTACATTGCCCTTTGAATATATTAAATTTAATGCTTTGAAAAATGTATTAGATGTTGAATAGAATTTAATAGCAAGGGTAAAACAGACACACAAAAGTAAGTTATCTCTTGATTTTCCAAACTGGACAAGTATTGTTGAACAATTATTTATAGTATAGTAGACAAGTAAAGATGAACAAAGGGAGTAAGTTTTTTTTAGAGGCAATTAATATTCTTGGTAAATGTTCCTAAAGCTTATAGCGACATTGAATCCAATAACAATTAACTAATGCCGGTAAATATTTCAGTACTCTTTGTTAATATGTATATTTATTGCCGCTAAAAACTGTTTTTGTTCTAATGTTAGTGTAGCTTCATTTATTATAACAAGTTGATTATCTTTCTTTTTTTTTGTAGACCAATTAATTATGGAAAAATTCTTTTGGCCAGAATTTGGTCAAAATGGTATTTTATCTATATTATTTTATCTTTTTGAACATTTTTACCCTTTTAACTTTAATACCTTTTAACTAAAAAATGGAAAAAATATCAGTTTATTAAAGAAAAGATATTATATAATTTTTAAATTTCTGACCAAATTTTCTGGTCATTTAGCATTACCAATTAATTATCATCCCGTAAATTTACTTGTACCGTACTTCATTAATGATATGATTGTGTACCGTCAATACATAAAATTCAACAAATAAAAGAGGAATTGAAGTTCTGCCCAAAGAAAACATAAGTATATTTTTTTATATATACCATTATGTTATGATAACTTATATCAACTGACTTCATTACAAACTTAATTACACAAAATTTATTTGAATTATTAATATATATAAAATTTATAAATAAATGGCCCTTAAAGACAATATTTAATTAAAAAAAATAGAGAGGAGCAATAGTGGGGTTTGGCAAGGCATTTTAAGATGTTGGCATCCATATAATATCCATCTCCACAAGATAAAGAATGACATCTTTGGAAAAGGATCATTTTACCAAAAATCCCTAATCCTTTCACTTTAGGTGACACAAAATCTTCAACATGTACCAATTTAATTCTTTTCTTTTTGGGCCTATCTTTTAGGGGTTGTTGCTTGACATATTTGCCGTACCGTGAATTTTCAAATACCCTAAAATATACATATATAATACATTTCAAGTTCACAAAGTTGAGTTCCTCCCATCATTTTGTTGGAAGAAAAAAGCAAAGCTTTCCACCTAAGTGAAACCTTAGTGAAGAGTTGAAGTGTGGTGGGATGGTAATAGCATTTATATTTTTTATTATAGGTCTAGAATTTAACTCTTAATAAGAAAATGTTATTGGTTATAAGTGAGCGCTAAACTTATTATAACGGATATTCTGCAATATGAATTGGATTTAGGACACATAATGATTAATTAAAAGAAGAAAAGAAAAGGTTAAATCAAGATTTAGGGTATTGGACGAAGGTTTTCGAAAATTCAGCAATTTTTTGCATAGATTTTATATTTATATTAAAAAAATTGTAAATATATAAGAAATATGACTATTAATAACTTAATTAGCATAGTGTATTATCGATCCAATGGCAAAAAAATAAAGAACATTTTTAAGCTTCCATATATATCCTCTTGGTCATAGGTTCAAATCCCTTCATTTCATCCACCAACTTAGAATTTAATTGTCAAAGATAATAGATAGCGCAAAATCAACTATTCTTTGTCATAAAAAAAAAAAACTAAAGTATAAATACATTATTTTCCAACTTTTTTCTTACTATATGTATAATCTAAATGAAAAATGGAAAAGAAAAATGTAGTAGCTAGTAGTAATAATTATATTCTTGCCCACCCTAAAAAGTTGTCGAACATAAGTACTCTAAAAGCAAAAAAAAGGATGAAAACACTATGATGATGCCTTGTCCGCCATTGATTCCCACCAATGTGTAAAGTTACTAAGTTAATTTAGTCTAATCCCATCATTATTTTGTTAAATTTGGCTCATCATAGAGAAACATATATTCATATTAAATATTTGGATATTTTTATTATCATACCTTTTTAGCTTAAAGTGTTGAAAAATATGTAAAACTTACATGAAACTTTTCAAAAGTGCCATTAATATTTCCTAAGGTTTAGAACTTGATACTTATTTAGTTTGACACTATATTAATAATATTTTTTAGCGGCAATAGCTTAATTATCACTAAAAACATATTTAGCGACATTTAGCACTTTTTGTAAATGTCTCTAGAGTCTATAGAGCTACTAGATCAAATGACAATTAACTAATGTCGGTAAATGCTTTATCACTCTTTATTAATCTGTATATTTATTACTGCTAAAAGTTGTTTTTATTGCGGTGAAAGAGGATAAATACCTTCAAATTGACTTTTGGATTTCTTCAAGGGCTAAAGATCTGTATATTATATTGGCATTACATTGAGTGAACAATTTTGGATAACAAAAGATAAAATAAAATAAAAATAGTACGGTCACAATCGAGTCACGCAGCATTTACTCCTGTATCTTTTAATTCATAATAGGCAAACGGTAGAAATTAATTAAAAATTTAAGAATGAACCTTTCTTACATATAATATATATATATATATATATATATAGAATATCTCTGTTATTAATAATAATGTTAGATTTTTATTTATTTTTTGTCCTCTGAATTTCATTTTCACAAAAAAATGATTAAAAAATCTTATATGTACTTTATTTTGAAACAGAAATTGGAAATTGACTTTCAAAGAGTGACATATATGAGACTATATTAACTTTGGTTTTTCCTTGGACAATGAAATGTGAATGTATATGCACAAACAATTCAGTCCATATCGAAAAAAGCATTGTTGCGTTATGGGATAAAAAGTTCTTGGCACATTTTCAAATAATAAGACAAAAAATCTTGCCAATGTATGGTACAAATGGGCAACAAAATATCCCCATTTATTAATTACTTAATATAATATATTTCTTTAAACTTTTTTTTCTATGAAAAGAAATAAAAGAAAAGTTGAATTTTGAGTGGGAATTGGAACAAAGATTTTGGAATAGCATTATAGTGAATATATTGGGTGCACGAATGGCACCTATCAACATGAGGCACTTTCTACTAAATACTAATAATGTTTGTTGCAATTAGTCCATAAATTTCTCCATATGAGGCAAAAATTATGATATCATCAATACAATACTTTAATTTTAGTAGAAAATGGAGGCAAAAATGATCCTTTTATGGACGATGATTCATGGGCCATTTCATGGAAGATAATGCCTTTAATATTATGTTATATAGGAATATTTACTCTTTATAATACTTCCTTGGTTACGTGGTGCGCTTTCCTCTTTATTTTATTTTAAAAAGAATGTCATCTTACTTGTAATGATCCTTCAGGTCATTTTGTTTTTATTGCGCTCTTTCGGCATTTAGAACTTTCCTATAGCGATCCCAGGTTATTTATAACTTGCTGGAACTGACAATTCGGTCACATGATCGTTCGTTTAGTTTTTGTGCACATTTTCGTATTTTGGAGCTTTTGAAGTTTGAACGGTCGTCTTCAATCTAAACTTCAGGTAAACGACCTAGAAATGTAATTTTGATAGTTTTATTAGCTCTGAAACGTCAACTTTGAGTTAGTAGCAGGGGCGACTCAACATAATTGGAGACCTAAAGCGAAATTTCAATTGAGGCCTAATAAATTTCATACGTATTTATTTAAAGTATATTTTTCTAACTTTTTAGATGCAAATTATTATGTAATTTTATTTGTACATGATTTTTTTGAATACCCTTTCTTAAAATTATTAGTTTTAGGTAAGATTTTATCAATTCAACGTAACGTTGAAAAACATCCTTTTACTGAAGCAATCTATATAGGGTAAATCACATAAATAGGCTATATTAAAAAAATATTTACTATCTATGGCAATATAATTTTTGTAACTAAATATAACAATTTTTTGGATTAAAAAGTTGTACAATCTAGTTTGCTTCGCCTACCCTTTTTTTCTCTTTCCTCTTCTTCTTTTAATTTTTCTTCTTCTTCTTCTTCGTCTCTCAGTGTTATTCTTTCTTTCCTCCTCTTCTTTTTTTATTCCTCTTCTTCAACTTCTTTTAAAATTTTCATTTAAATAATTATTCTCAACTCAGTTTTTACCCAGATTTCACTATTTTTACCCAAAAACACAACGAAGAGGAATAGAAAAAATAAAATTTTGTACAATATCATGTTCTCAAACAGAAATTTCAAATCTCTAAAATTATAGCTGCAAGAATTCACCATTGATGGTCATTATAAAGCTTCAAATTTTGAATTCATTATATGAATTTTACGAATTTGTGATTAGTTTGGATGTGTTAATTGATCCTACAAATAATTGAAAATGCCGTATATCTCTATTTTAAGAGAATTTGGTTAAGTTTATAATTGATTTTAGGAGAAATATAAGATTGAAACTCGAAATAGGTGAAGTTTATGGAACTGTATCACAATTGTATTAAAGTTGTATTAAACATGTTTTATAATTGTATTAAAATCATGAACAATACATTTATAATACATATTGCAAACTTTACTCTCTTCTTAGTGATACCAACACAATGATTTAGGTAACACACTTATAATACATTTATAATACATGCACACTACATTTTAATACATATTGCAAACATCACTCATGTTCCTAATGATACAAACCAAAATAATTTATGAGACACATATAATACATGTTTTATTCATGAATAATACAAGTTTAATTCAATTTATAAATTATTGTCTTGTCTTTCGTTAGTTACGTTTTTCATTTATTCATAATTTTCTCTTCTAATTCAATTTTCATATTGTGTAATACACTTTTAATGCAAATTTAATTCATTTTGTAGTTTATTATTTGTTACTATCAGATTACTTGTTTAATTCATTATTGATATAACTTTAATTCACTCTATAGATCATTGTTTGGTTTTTCATTGGTTACATTTTTTATTCATGCTTAATTCTCTTTTATAATTCAACTTTAATATTTGTGTAATACACTTTTAATACAAGTTAATACATTTTGCAGTTTATTGGTTGATTTGTTACAATTGAATTACTTGTTTAATTCATTATAGATACAAGTTTTATTCACTTTACAGATCAGAGAATACTCTTTTGTTTGCTACATTTTGCATTCATGTTTAATTCACTTCTAATTCAACTTTAATATGTGTAATATATTTTTAATTCAAGTTTAATTCATTTGGCAGTTAATTATGTTTCTTCATTTGTTACGATTTGTAGAACCATTGGCCATTGATTCTTCCTCGCAAACCCTTCATCCCCGTTGTCTAGTAGATTACTTGTCTAATTAATTATTGATGCAAGTTTTATTCAGTCTACGAATCATTGACTGCTCTTTCATTTGCTACATTTTGCATTCATATTTATTTATCTTCTAATTCAATTTTAATATGTGTGTAATACATTTTTAATTCAAGTTTAATTCATTTTGTAGTTTATTGGTGATGCATAGAAAAAAACATGACTAATCTGGCCGTGCTGCTTTACTTCACTTTATAAGACATGTATAATACATGTTTTATTCATTAACAATATATTTATAATACAGCTTGCAAACTTCACTCTCTTTTTAGTGATCACAACCCAAGTAATTTATAATATACTTATAATACAATATAACATATGCATAATACATTTTTAATACATAGATTTAATGTCCAGAACATTGCAATTGGATTAAGTAGAATGCTTATTTTTATATAGCAAAATTGAACTTTATGTCAATGATGAATCTTACAAGTATAAGCTTTATCACTAATAAATAGGTTCATTTCGGATATAGATTCAGTAACAGGAAACTATTGAGTTTACAGAAAAGTGAGAGCAGAGAAATTAAATAGAGTACTATTTACTAGTTTTGAGAGAAGTTGCAACTGCATCTTCATCTGTGTATCCATGAGAATCACGCATAACATGAATTGCATCGCAATCTGATTCAATGTAAAGAGGCAAGAGAGAAAACATAAATTTAATAAAATACATAGTTTTGTTATATATTGCTATAAATGATAATAATTAGAGAGTATATTTAAATTAAGTAATTATTTTTTAAAAGGGATCCACCCAAGTAATTAATCCATCTATATATGAATTGTTAACATAATTCTACAAGTAATAAGTTGACAAACTTTAAACAAAGATAAGAGTTAGAACAATATAATCTAATTCAAGAAGTTGATAAGTTGATAACTTGATATACCTTACTTTAATATGTTAGTTGTAATAACTGAAAATTTAAGAAAACATAAAAAATAATAATTTGTGATTCACTTTGTTCAACATAATTTCGACTAATGCTTTATATTTTTGACAGAGTATTACTCTAAATTATCAAAGATTTAAAGAAAAAGTGTGCAAAAGGAGTTTAAAAAAATAAATAATGTGAATGATAGCAAAGGAATGTAATATATAAGACAAAAATCGTTTTCTTGATTTCTTATATTTGAATTGAGTTAAGGAGAATAAAATAATATATATATATAAACAACTTTATAATAAAGAAATTGGAAAAAGGATTAAAAATACCCCTGAACTATAGGAAAAGATTTAAAAATACCCTTCTATTCATCTTTTGGATTTAAAAATACCCTTTCATTCACCTTTTGAGTCTAAAAATACCCTTCCATTCACCTTTTTTGACTCACTTATACCCTTTCAACTAACAACCCTTTCTTTATTATTATTTTTTAATATTTATTATGTCTCATTTTTCTTATTGGATGAAATAAAAACCCACTTCTACTAAAAGAATTTCATAATTTATCCAAATCAAAATAATATACCTTTTAAGACTCCGATTTTTTTAAAATAAAAAATCTAATAATTTTTTTATTTGATGTAGCTTTTTTCTTAAAAGTTTGTTTTAGATAATTAATATATTATAAAAAAAATATTAGTAATGCTACAATTATAACAACATATTATATTATTCATAAATTCTAAGCAGTATCTTATTTTCCATTTTTTGTTTAAATATCTGATAACTTATTTTTTTTGCTAATAATATTCTGTGATAACTAATTTCAAAGAAAAAATTTCTCAAAAAAGATTGTAATTAAAAATTAGCTCATTCATTCAAACCAAAGAAAAAGAGAGAGAAAAATGTATACAATATATTTATGGATAATATTTTTTTTATATATATATAGATGAAATTATTAATTTGTCTATGAAATATTAATTATCTATATCATGTTTAGAATTTTGATTTAATTAGTTAAATATTAGTCGTTAATTTTTCTTGTGCCACGTGTCTTCAATTTAAGTAAGAATTTGGAGAAATTAGAGAGAAAAGAAACGGAGAGGATCCGGATCCAAAAATATATAAATAAATAAAACTACAACAAATATAAAAAAACTACTAGAATTTTTTTAAAAAAAGGATTGGGGTCTTGAAGAGGTATATTTTTTTTGGCTTGAATAAATTATGGGAAATAATCTAATTGAGGTGAGATTTTTATTTGATCCAATAAAAGAATGACACGTAAAAAGTATCTAAAATAAATAAATAAAGAGAGGGTTGTTAGTTTCAAGGGTATAAATGAGTCAAAAGATGAATGGAAAGATATGTTTAAACCAAAAAAAATGAGTAAAAAGGTTTTTTAAACTAAAAGATAGATGGAGGGTATTTTTAGACATTTTCCTATAGTTCTGTGGTATTTTTAGTCCTTTTACACATACATTATTCCTGGTAAAAATTTGAGGCCTCCTAAAATTGGGGGGGGGGGGGGGGGGTGCTAAGGAATATGCGCTAATTTTTATAAGCAAGAGTCACCCCTGGTTAGTAGCATTGTTAGTTTGGATTCAGAGGCCTTCAACATGAGTTTGAGTGTTGAGGCGAGATGTTTGTGAAAGTTTGGGGAAAGGGTTGACTTCGACCAACATTCTAGGTAAATGGACTCGGATGATATTTCTGTCAGTGCCTTTAGTTTTGGAATGTCAGATTTGATCTAATAGAGTGGTTGTATAGAGTCTTGAGACCTTAGGTTGCGATTTGGATATATAGGCGGAAAATTGAGTTTTTAGGCATAAAGGGGTCCCAAGCAGGGGCGAATTTAAGCTTAAAAAATGGGTCACCTGAACCCGTGGTCATCCGACAAAACTCGATGTATTACTTATATAATTTTTAAAATATATCAAATAGCAACTGAAGGAACCCATGAACACAAACAACTAGATGGTTCACTGGTTTGAGTGTCAATTTTCCACTTTGAGGTTGAGGGATCGATTCCCAGATGCTGCATTTTCAAGACCTTAAATTTTATTTTATTCACAAAAGAGTTTCTGCATTCAGCCTTTTTTAAATTTCTTCTAATGACTTTTTCTTATAATCAAATTTATTTATTTTGCAAATGTATTTAATATTTTTCTTATTTTTCTTATGAAAAACTTATATTTATTATTGCTAAAATAAATAAGGCCCCTCAAATTTGAAAGCCTAAATTAGTTGCCTTTTTTTCTTAAAGGGACAAAGCCGCCCCTGACAATGATGCACCCGTCTTCTTGAAATTCTAGATTCGCCTCTGGTCCCGAGGGGTTATTTCTGTCACAACAATATTTTTTTGGAAATCTGACAATTCAATTGAGTCCGGAATATCAAATTTAGTGAGGTAGCATATCTGATTTATTTTTATCGAGTCTAAAACAAATTCTGGGGGTTCGTTCGGGGACTTTAAAAAATAGCAAAATCCAATTTTGCAGGTGCAAAACTTTTAGCGACAGAAAAATAGGCTTTCAACGATGGAAAATGATATTTAGCGACGAAATCGCTGAGTTATAAATCTCAAATTTTAGCTTATTCATTATTCAAAACACGATTTATTGAGCTATAGAGCTCCGATAGAGTTGATTCCAGTTGCTTCTTGTTGGAAATTGGTGGGGCTCCGAGTTAGGGTCATCGGGATAGCATGGTGGGCCCGTTTTGGAGGTAATTTCTTGTACCCAAGAACTCTAATTTCTCTTAAATGGTGATCATGGTGTATTTTCTTGCATGTTCTGTTTGAGGCAGTTCTCGAGCTCGAATTGTGCCATGTTCATTGAGCTAATTAGGATAATTGACAGATTCAATTTCAGAATTCCTGGTGCGGGTCTCACAATTCTATTTTTTACTTGATTTTGGGCCCATCTCAAGTAGTTGAAATTTTACTATCTAAACAAGCATATTGACGTTGTGATCATATTTTTGATAACGTGACGACAATCAGAGGTCGTTCAAAAAGGAAAATCTATGGAATTATGATTTTAGTTGAAGTAGGCTATGGCTTTACCGGACTTCAAATTGAGCTTGTGATTGTGAATTCATGTTGATTAGCTAGTTTTGGGATGTGTTTCTAAGTTTTATCATGTTTAGCTATCATAATTCATTCCTTAGCCATATTTCGGGTAGTTTCAGAGTTTGTAAGCATGCCTATTTTAAATTTCCTATTGTATCTTGTCTTGTGTTATCGTTGGGTTGATTATACAGTTGTTGTTAGCTTGTTTTTCACCTTAGCCTAGGTGTACGCTAGTGACTGTCTTACACTTACGTTTTGAAATCGACAGGCTTTAGAGATTTCTCTGACGTTGCTTTAGATGACTTAGCTCCATGTAGACTAATATAGCAGACTTAGGTCTGATAGAATGAACTTTAGCTACGCGACAACTCAGCTCTAATGACCGTTTATCCGTAACCCCCCTTGTGGTTTTATCCGGACATGCTCGTTGGTAATTTCAGGCCTTATTTGACTATGGTCTTGAATTTGGAGCTGGAGTGGGCCCCAGTGGTTCTGATGATGGTTTTTACTCTACGGTTTGTGTTTGTATGAAGAAGAGCGTATATTTTTGAGACACTAAGAGTTTTTAGCCATGGTTCGAGTATTTTTTTAGTCACGGTTCTAGGCCCTGACTACCTAAGCAAATATATATATATATATATATAAATGAATAACGCATAGGACATTATATGAGGACTCCTAAGGTTGGTCACAATTTTTATTTTTATTTCAGATTACATTTTTAGTATGTATATGCTCAAGCTTGCTCATTTTGAATATCTAATTCATTTGGGCATTCTAACATGTCTATTTGTTAGAATATTTAATTTGTTTTACATACAAGTACATATTTTACATGTATTTTCCTATTATTATTATTTTGGTGCTATATTTCTGTAAATGAAGGCTCAAATACTCCAGGTAACTGACATTCATAGTAGATCAGTTCCCTCTAGTTGAACAATTGGTAAGATCCACCTCTATCTGGTTTTTTCAGATGTCTAGAGCCTAAATTTTGGTTTATATGTATATATTCTAATAGCCGGTAAGTTGGTCTGTCCAAACTAATTGTTAAATGTATGCTAATCAATTGTGATGTTACTGAATGGAATGTTATAGTTGAAAATATAGTGACAAATTTTACACTTATCTTATTGAAATTTATGTTATTTCTTGATGCATTATCTTTGAAAGAAGTTATTGATGATGTATGGGAGGTAACACAATTATGGTACTAAACTAAGTGAATTTCTTACTGTACTAAAAGTGTACAATAATGTAAAGTGAATTTCGAAATCCATCGTTGATTTTGTGTTTATCCTTGGTGGGGTTATGATAACATGAAAACTAGCCAACTTTTTTTTTGTTATTTGGAGTTGGCTAGTTAAGAAATCGAGTGAGTATTCCAATTAAAATAAAATCAACATATTTTTGTGTTTATATATTGTGGTTGACAAGCAACAAAAATTGTATTGTAAAAATAAATTTTCAATTAAAAAATGGACACACTTAGTTGAGATATAATGTGATAAAACAATTGTTATGACATATGGGTAACAATAAGTCATTAGTTGATCCAAATAAGCACTATCGAATTATATTTCTTCTACGATGTCTGAATATAGTGCAATACTACAAAATAAAGTGTGGTTGAGTTAAACTCTTAATTCATTTCATATTCTTTGTAGGTGGTCTTTTGCTCTGCAGAACACACATGATGTTTGGACCCATATGAGTGTAGAGTGGTGCTGCTCCTATGAAATTGTGAAAAATTTCTAGAGAACTCAAGAATATCAAGGCACACACATGACCTCTTAGTATAAAACCGCGATAACAATGAAGATTGTGCGAGATGTGTAATAAAATTAAACCACGAGATTATAAATAATTCTTGATACATAGAAGTCCTACATTTAACTAGTTGCACTGTAAGTTTAAATCTTTACTTTATATAGATCTGATACATAGTCTACAAACATCAGATTCGATACATTATACTCATATATGTGAAAACCAAGTAAAACCTTTTATTTTATTCTATTCTTTTATAACATTTTTGAAATATGTGGAGAAGTGTTGGAGAAATAATTCTTATATCTCAAAAACTAATTATGTAGCATATCTTTATGATTTAATACCATGCTTAATATCACCTTTATTACTCCTAACAGACCATTTGAAAAGTCACATATGAAACAAACCCTTTGTATTCATTGGCATTTAAGTCACCTCATCCCATTAATCTTTTGCTCTTCATTAGCCTTTTTATGACTTGAATTTGAAAAATGTTGGGATCTTCAAACATTATGAGATGATTTTTGTTATACCTATATATATCCAAGTCTAATCTCTTGGAGAAGAAGAGGAAGATTAATTATTCTTTTCCATATTTTAGTATGTTGGTTTTTTTATAAAAATATTTTTTGTTAGTTTCTGTAGTACTCCTAGTTTTATACGGAAAGAGCTTGTTGAATTCTGAACAAGTATACACTTGTATCCGATGAAATATCCTTAAGGAATATGTCTTTGACACGCCTCAAGCTACGAAAATTCTCTACAAATTTTATGATAAAGTATTTTTCGAAATATTTTCAACAACATATATATTGCGCGTGCATGCGCATAATTCTTGATTTTTTGGAAGAAACAATATTCACTAGTATCATATGGAATGAAGTACAGAAAGAAGAAAACAAAAGGCTGTAAAATAACCATTCCACTAGTGTAATGTATTCATGAATGGGAAAAAAAAGTAATCACACTTTTTCATCTTTATAGGCTCCTCTTCAGCTTTTTGTTGTTACTGTTATAATTATGGACATTGATAACTTACAAGAAGTCTTGATTTAAATCATTGCCAAAGAAAAAAAGAAAAATGAAAAGTCAGCTACCCGTGCATACAAGAAAAAAAAAGGGTAAAAATTATTATAATTATCAGTTTGTTGATTGTAATACTAGGACCAAGAAGTCGTGCAAAATGACATAATTTAGATGATATTATTATTTGTCAATTGTCAATAATAGAGACAGTCCACACCATTCATCTTCGAGATCATCAACCATCAAAGGAAGTGGTGCATTGGATGATTTGCTCATTTCTTAATCAAATGTCTCAGTTTTGAATCCTAGATATGAAAAAATGATTGATAGAAAGCACTACTTCGAATCATTGGTGGATTCAAGATTTTAAACTTGTGGATTTCCAATAAAATTAATTTATATGTAATAATAATAAAAAAAAAAGTACTCAATCTTTGTACATATTTAAAAAAGTAACAAACCATTTAAACACAAAATATTAGAATAAATGTTGCATTACAATATATCGTACTCAACGACTTGTCATCTTGAAAATGATCAATAATCGCATCATTAGGTACACTTTCAAATATTTCATTCTTTCTATCTAACAAACTAAGCAATCATTTATAATTCGTTATTATCAACTAGCCAACCAAGTAAGAATCACCTTCCGGACGTAGCATAACTATCATAATTAAAGCTCGTTAACCTAAAATGTTGACTTTGATCAAATATTCCAACTTTCAAACCTTTAAAACTGAAAACCTCACCCAATAATCATTTGATCTCGTTGCAATCGTGCCACCATATCCCTTCATGATAAAACAAGGATAATACACAAAAAAACAAAAACGACTTTGAGGATCGTTACACAAGAAAAAAGAAGCGTTAAGGAGAATAGGTTGTGCATATTGGTCTTTCCCTAGATTTACTATAATATGTAAAATCTTGATATGTTTGATTAATAAGTATGCAAATGTTTAGTTATAGTGTGTGAATTTCTTTTTAAATTATGTAAAATATATTTGGCTTGTTTGGCGTAATTTAGGTCCTTTTTTTTCAACTGGTTTGATGTGTTTGTCACTTACTGGATGGTGTGTCAAAACACTACAGAGAAAGGACGAGAAGAAATATCAACCAACAAGAATAATAATTGAAATAAACCAACAATTTTATATTGAAATATATGTTCCATAAAACAAGACAATGCCATGCACACGACTAGCAAGTATTAAACAAGTTTATCTATTTATTATCCCCGAAATATCATTATTCTAAACTAGTTTGTTTCACCATTGATTTCTCCTATGCATATGCAAGTAGATTTTAATATTTTCATGGTAAAAATATACATCCCAATAAAACTAATTTACTTCATTGATATGATCAACCGATGATTTGCTGCTAATTTGTAATGAATTAACTTTATTATCCCTCCAAAGACCCACACACGCACACAATATCTTTATTGATCATTTCGATTGATAGTTTTATAATCTTTTGAATACTATAATGAGATAATTAATATATACATAAAGTAATCAGTTTACTGTAAATATAGCCCTGTTGTTATTTGCATAAAGAATAGTTAAAAGTCTTAGAAAGTATACAATGATTATACATTATGATACACTCAAAAAGCTAAATATAGCTTAGCTATACATTAACTATACATTATGATACACTCAAAAATCTAAATATTACTTAACTATACATGGAGAATACACTGACTATTTATTGCCCGGAGACACGGTCGAAGCACGCCCGTCCAGTGTGCTTCTTTCACGACATGCTATAGTCCTGGGTGTCTTCCAGTGGTCTTCTAGCCTTAGAAGAAGTCGTGTCCGCCCCCGGCATCTGCAACGTCCTCCTTTGATATTCTAATCTGGGAGAACTAAAAGACTGACCCATTCGGTGACTTTCGCGGTCGCCCTCACTAAACCAACTTGAATCTGAACTACGATTCAGATCAAGTCTTACCGAAATAGGATTTCCTTTTCGTGCCATATGCGCTTAGACTTTACTTTTTCCCCCTTTTTCTTCCCGGTCCAATATTTGTTCTCGAAGGTCTTCGTTTCCGTGTAGAAGCAAACTCTCCAAATTTATGACCAACCTTTCCTTCAGTAATCTTACAACGAACAGGAGTTTTTCCATTGTAAATTCGTACGGAGCAATCAACGAATTCCGGCGAAATAGAAGATCTACGTGACCAAATTTTCCTGTTAAAAAGAAGATCTCTCTTCTTCTTCATTCTCAAGAGGAATGCATCAACAAAACTGCCCTTCCATATAGATCGTCGTGGCATGAACGAATTTCTTCGCTTCGATTCCGCCCCTAAAGCTAGCTCCTACTCCTCCTCCTTCTCCTTTAGGATAGGATCCTCCTTGGTCCTTTTTACATAACACTCTCGGCCGCCCAAGAGGACTGGCTATCTTTCTCTTTATACGCAATGAACTAATTTTTTTTCCAAATATTTGTTAAGACTAATTACAGGAGAAGAAGGAAAAGGATGAGAAATAGTTAAAGGATAGGTTATGATATTTTCTTTCTTAGTAAAATATACATCCCAATAAAACTGCTTTACTTTATTGATATGTTCATCAACATTTTCGATTGATATTCTTAGGAGAAACTATATCATTAGACATACTTCAATAAGATATCATTCACTCCTTTCGGTACATGCATTGTATTTTTAATATGCATATCCTTTTTCCTGTTTCTTTTTTGGAATTTGCTGCATAGTGTTTGGAATTTTAATCCAAGACATCTACTCAACAAGTTATACCACTTTATTAATATGTAATAATGTGTTTAAGTCTTTTAAATTATAGATTGTTTCTCTAAAAATAGTTATTTATTGTATATTTATAATTCAAATGGGTGAGTATCAATATTTTTTCAAATATATACGTTTTTCGATAAAATATGTCTATTCAGGATGAACTTATCAATAATAGGCAATGGAGGTTGAAAGTTGGAATTGTACAAAGATGAAACTTATCCGATCACAAATATTCACACATCTTATTCTTCATTGGCAGACTCTCCAAGATAAGAAGGTAACAAACTATTTTTTAGTTATTTTTTCATCTATTGCTCTTAGATTTCTCCGTTGTATTATATTTTGATAGATTTTCGATCTAACTTTTTTTGTTTTGTAAAATTTATTTAGTCTATGCTACTCTTTGTTATGTGTAGGGCTGTTCACGGGTCGGTTTGGATCAGTTATTGGTCAAAATCAAAACCAAACCAACTTAATCGGTTTTAAAATTATCAAAACCAAACCAAACCAAATATAATATATATTTATCAGTTTGGTTGTTATCGGTTTTGGTTCGGTTTGGTTTGGTTATTCGGTTATTAGCCATAGACAAAAATAAAAGAAACAATTCATTCAAAACGTGAAAAAAGTGATAACAATCCATTTAAAACGAAAATAATTAGAATGACTGACATTATAGAACTTTCAATAATTGAATTTACTATGAATAAAGCTTCAAAATTCATTATTTTGACCTAGAAGAAAGAGAAAGTGATATTTTCAATCTTATAAAGAATTGTCATAGACACACTCATATACATAACACCAATAAGATAAATATTCTCACCTTGGGTATTTTTTCTTTCATAAGTAAATTATAAATAAATTTTGATGAAAACACATATAAGATCTTTAAAATTGTTTATAAAAATAATATATTAGGTATGTATATTAATAAAATATATGTATATAATTTGTCGGTTCGGTTCGGTTCGGTTATATCTTCGGTTTTTTTCGAACAAAACTATAACCAACCCATATACTATCGGTTTTTAAAAATCTAAAACCAAACCACACCTAACCTAAATAAAAATCGATTTATTTAATCGGTTTGGTTTAGTTTTTCGGTTTGGATCGATTTTTATCCAAACCGTGAACACCCCTAGTTATGTGTATTATTTTGTGGAGTTTCAACAAATACAACACAAGGATCATAAGTTTATTTCACAAAATTTAACACAATTATTCCACGGAAAAAATTATACTCATTATTTTAGTTAGGCAAAATGGTCTGATAGGCCCTTATACTTGAGTCGGATTGTAAACTGGATCCTTCTACTTACGACTTTGTCAACTGAACACTTAAACTCAATAAAACACAATATTTTAAACCCTTTTTTCACTTGATCAGGGTGCGTGTACATACAACCAAATACACATGAAATCCACGTCATTTTTTAGTGACACGTCAGAAATTAAATATAATATATATATATATATATATTTAAAAATGCTATGTTTTACTTTCTCTCTCATTGTAACCCTTTCCCCATCCCCTTTCTCATCTGATCTCACCTCCAGCGCCTCCCCCAACCAAATCCAAACCCATATCCCATCATTTAGCAATGTCGGTGATATTTATCACGTTCATATCCGGCGAAGAGTTGAAATCGAGTAAATGGACTAGTATCAGAACGATTTCTTGAGCTACTGCAATCAATACATTCTTGTCAAGATAACAACCCAAGATACGAGTCCAATATCGAGTTCTTCGACTCAGTCGTTTTGATCTGAAACCGAGTCCAATATCGAGTTCTTCGACTCAGTCGTTTCGATCTAAAACCGAGTCCAATATCGAGTTCTTCAACTCAGTCGTTTTGATTTGAATCGAGTTATCAGGTTCTTCGATTCAGCCCGTATAGACTTGTGATTCGAGTTTTCAATTTTAGAGAGAAGTTTCCAATTTGAATTTTCAAATTAAAAGCTCAAAATCATGTAAACCGTTCCCGATTCGAAGACAAATAAATCAGAAATAAATTTGAAGATTTATTTCTTTTTATTTCATATAACCATTTCTGTTCAACTTCAGTTTCAATGATTAATTTATACGATGAGAAATCTACCGGCGGCGGACCTAATTATCCTAATTATATTTATTTACAGAAAATTAGAAGAGGAAAGGAATATTTTAGTTTTTCCTTTTTTAAAAGAAAATTTCTGATTATATGTGTATTTCTAGCCGTTCACGCTCTTAATTCGTGTGTAAATCACGCAATTTTCCAACTCATCAATTTTATTACCACATAAGTTTGGTCAATGGTCAGAAGGGTTTAAAATATTGTGTTTCATTGAGTTTAAGTATCTAGTTGACAAAGTTATAAGTAAAAGGGTTCAGTTTACAATCCGATCCAAGTATAAGGGCCTATCAGACCCTTTTGCCTTTTAGTTATATTCTTAATCCTTAATATAGTTTAAGGACGTATAAGATTTTAGAGTTCTATCATTTCATATATCCGTACATATTATTTTTCATCAAAGTATTACTCAAATGGTAAATAAATAGCTTTTGTTATTTAAAAAAATAATCGATTTAAAAATTGTATATTTTTGTCATTGAATTTTTAAAATTTAAAAGTAACTTCTCATATTTGAAGTAACCCACACCTTTGCTCACGTTCTCCACAACTATTTTTTTTCCTGCCCATTTGCCCATGGAGTATATAGAGATACAGATCAAACTAAATAAGATATTAAAAACGAAAAAAATATGTCTGTTTTTTCAATATCTATCTATTTATAATTATTTTTGATAAACATGTGAGCGAAAGTAAAAAAAAAAAAAAAGAATCGTACACAATTGAAAAAAATAATCAAAAATACGTATGTAAAATATTTAAATTTGTATTACTTTTATAGTATTAAACATTTCATGTAAAAAGTTGAAATTTGATTATTATTATTTCTGTAAAAGAAATAAATAGCTTTAATAAAAAGATGAGACTTATAGTAAATTAAAGGAATAGAAGATGATCAGTTCTTTTCATATTTCGAATTCTTAATTAATGATATTATATTTGATTAAATAAAAATTATCCTATTTTACATGATTGAACTAGAAAGGAGATTGCTAAAGAGGTTACAATATATTTTGCAATAATTTGAATTATAGCTAAAACTAGAATTATGATTTTCTTTAGTAGGTTAAATTATTTTCTTTTTAATTTAAAATGGCGTTCACAGATATTACATATAACTTTGTCTTCATTATGTATTGAAAAACCTTTTTCTCTATGAGAATTTAGTTATTCCAAAAATTTACAAAGTCATAATAATTTTTTAATATCACGAAAATATTTTAATGATAATCATTTAATTTTTTGTATTTTAAGAAAATTATAATTATAATTTTATGATTATTTATCAGTTTAATTAACTTTTGAAAAGAATTTGTATATGGTATAGAAAGAGGAAGCATCCTGATAAAATAGAGAAATGAGTAACTATTACTATACATTTATTATTAAAGGATATATT
>NW_006239096.1:1010557-1026624 GCF_000226075.1 Solanum tuberosum | reverse complement strand
AGTCTTAGTTCGAAAAAATTTCTGGGGTGTTACAGTACTTATGCTAGTAATTATTAAAAACATCTACACTTTAAAATAATTATCAAAAATGTCAAAATGTCAATATTTTAACAAATAAAGTGTATTCTAAATTCTTAATATAACTCATCTACCTTCCTTTTTATTTCTCAAACTGGCCCCACTTTTTTACTCAAATACGGGTGAACGAAAAAAAATAAAAGACCTCATTACCCACTTTTCTCTCTCTACATTTTTTACCCAAACTCTATCCTTTCTCTTTCTCTCTCTCATGATTTCTTTCAGTATTCCATATCCTCAAGCAACTTAGATCTTGTTTTATTAAAAATCAAATTCCTCCATTTTTCTAAGAAATCTCAGAAATTATTCAAAAGATTTTCAACCTTCGTTGATGCGAATTTGACTGATTTGCGATTGTTTTCATTAAGGAAGAAATTTTGAAATAATCAATTGGGATTTCGAAGTTAATTTGATTAATTTCGTTGAACTTCGAGATTGTCGGTGAAATATAAAAATGATCAGGTATTCATTAACTATCGATTCTTTAATTTGTTTGGAAGTGATTTGAAAAAGGCTATTGAAAAAGTTATTCAAAAATGGATCTGGATCGTATTTTGTATGTTAGATCTTCACCTAAATATCTTCATAAGTTACTATCCGAAGAATGGATTTAAAGGTTAGACGGTCACTGAGGTATTCAATTTGGGAGTTTCGGGCAATATCTTATCCAAGACACTTTGTTGGACAACATCAACAATTCTAGTTATCTCTTCAATGAATTAAAGTATTTTTGCATCTTTCTCACATGCAAAAGAACCAAAAGGAGATGAAAGTCAAAATAATATGTTTGGGATACAAACAGTGAATGATTGAATTGTTTTGATTTTGTTGTATGTTGGATGCTTGGAATACAAAATAATTTGGAATCCTATTTGATAGAAATTCTATAAATTAGACATTGAATATAATCTATTTGTGGAATACATAACAGATAAGAAATACATTTTTATCATGAAATACAATTTTTTTTAATTACAAATTTTGATTGTTATTATGATTGTAAATTTGTACGTTTTGATGACTGGAATATAAATATTGTTGGAATTTTAAAAAAGAATATATGTTTTTGAAAAATATACAAATCAATGTTGTATCCTTTTTAAATGAACATGAGTTTACATATAAGTATATGGATACATATATGCTTCTTAAATAACTACAAATCCATTTGGTATACCTATTAGAATGAATACAAACTAACAAAGAAATACAAATGCCCTTATACAAACTCAAACATGAAAACCATAATGAATACAAATTCACATATCATACATATTGGAATGAATACAATCAATTACTTTATGAGAATTTTAAGTGATATTTTCCTTTTTTAAAAATATTTTATTCCATGATTTTCTCCTTTTGTTATTAAATAAATGTATTCTTTCAAATCAAACAAATAAAAAAATACATAAATTAGAAGAATAACAAATTAAAATATTGACATTTTTAATAAATGTTGATAAGAGGCCCATTAAATGCTAAAATATTGGCATTTTGAAAATTTCCCCTTATCCTCTGTTGTTTGGAGACTTCTTATGATATAATATGTCAATTTATCATTGAGGAGTGTAATAGAATGAATGATATATTCGTACCTTTAATTAAATATTTTGAGTTCAAACATTAAGAATGGAAAAACTCTTGAAAGCTAAGGTGTGTTAAATTCTCAATTTAGTGATTCCTATATACGGCAGGAATCCGAATCAACAAAGGCCAATGGCTTTAGAATACTTGATGCATAAAGAAAAAATAAATGAAGATAATGAAATTTGAAATCACTTATGCATGACTATATATTATATGTTTTACATTGTTTTCAAGTACATATAGCACAATGAACATATATATTAATTTTATGACACATGTGTTATATGTGAATATCGAGTTGGTGTAGCGCAATTTATTTATTTTATTGAATACTATTTGTACCTTCTAAGATGAATAATCAAAATTTAATTGAATACATTAGAATATTTTAGAAATAGCAAAGATAATAGACATAATAAGGCTCTATAGCTATATAGTTTCGGTAATTGTGCTCCATACCTATAATTCTTTTTGCTATAGAGGTTGCGATTTGTATATTTCGCTTGACTGTTTGTATGTTTCGCTTGCAAACAAACAAACAGGGTAAGTATATACAAATGGAGGTTGTGGTTTGTTTATTTTGCTTGCCCGTTTGTATATTTCGCTTGTAAATATACAAACAGAGTAAGTATATACAAATTCTGTATTTATACATTTAAGAATTTTTCAGAACTTCATTTGTATATTTCACTTGTCAATATACAAACAAGGTAATTTATTATGAATTTTCCATAAACCGTATACAAATAGGTAGAATAAGCATATACAAATTCTGGATATATATAATCAGAGACCGAATTATAAAAATTCTTGATTTATAAAATTAGGAAACCGAATAGCAAAATTTCGCGAAATTGTAGCTACAAATTAAAAATAATTGAAATTATAGCTAATATACTCTACATGTTTGCCATTTCGCGTGATTTTTCCTTTTTTTCTTGATTTAATTTTATTAGGTACAAACATGTAATCATATATCTCACATAACATACACACTTTAATGCAACATTTCTGTCACGCCCCCGAGCCTACACCCTGGACTTGGCTGGGCACTCGAGAACCATTGCTGGCCCCAAGCGAACTCTTGGCCTAGCTCAATACTCCGCGGAAGACTTACTCAACAATAAAAGAACTTTAAAAGTAAACTTTACTCAGCTGTCTCAAAAGGTAACCTTAGAATATTGTAGAAATAAAACATTCACTAGCCAAAAAGGTAACTCAAGTCTAGAACACTAACATCTGAAAATGAAAAGACTCATGAACTACATGTCTATCTATCTATGAAGCCTCTAATACTATGAGGGATGTCGGTAGAAGACCCCCGATCATCTTAACAAAACTGAAATAAATGAAAAATAAATAAGGGATTCTCCGAAAGCGATGAGGCTTACCAAACAACTCTGGAACTGCAACTAGTATCAACGAATTACATGTTGATGACCCTGATCTCCTATATCTGCATCATGAAACGACGCAGGACAAACAGCATCAGTACATTGAATGTACGAGCATGTAAGGGGAATACTGAACAAAACATAACAGCTTGAACTTGGAAAGAAGGAAACATACTCACCTCGACTCTACTCAACTCAACGCAATATAAAAACAATAATAAAGATGCAGTTTATATAAAACATTTAAAATAGTAGATAACAACTCAATGTAATCAAAAATACAATAATAATTCGGTTTGTATGTAAAAATACAAAATAACGTTGTTTGGGAGATTCTCTAACCGACAATCATCCTTATGAGCTATGTGATGATACAACGTCTCACCCACGCTGCCAGAATTGTCTTATACCTTTTCGAGGTATAGAACTCTTCAACTAAGTGGATCCACTAAGCTATGCTAAAAAAGCAATAAGGAATCATCTAAAAGGTATGACCCTTTCTACCCACGTTAGCTACATGGTTTATGAGGACTTTGAGTTATCTAAACTCGTCACCATATCGGTGCTCAATACTACTCCCAAAATATAACTTAGCTCATGTGTTTAAAAACACTTCCTTTTCCACAACTTTGAGATTATTACTCAAAAAGGTTTCTGTTAAAATAGATAGTACTCAAAACTCCTCATGAACTCCTTTGGTAATCGATGTTTCCCCTCATTTTAAATGTAAAAACATTTATTCTTGCGAATACTTAGTTCCCATATATTCATTTTGAAAAATGAACTCAACTCTCCTCATCTTCAAACTCAAGTACTCAAGTCTTAAAACAAGTTTTAAAAGATTGTAAAAGACTTCTTAAAATGACTCGAAAGAACTCTCAAGACTTTACTCTTAACTCTTTCCTTGAATTTGAATTATGAATTCAAGGATTATGATTCATGTTATGAATGATGATCTCTCTATATTTAGATGTAGTTTAGAGTGTGGATATCAAGTAGAAAACATAGGTACGATTCAAGGGAACTCACACGGCAAGGTCAGAAGGGTAAAAGACCTGACGACCCTGGTGCACTGAGTGTCGTGGTGCGCCAGCCCCTGAACTATTGACTTTGGGTTGGAGAGCACTGAGTGGCGCGGTGCTCCAGGTCCCATCCTACAGAAAATGAGTTGGGGTGCACCGAGTGGCGCGGTGCCCCACCCTGTACCTAGATCTTTGGCGATTGTTCTTGCTTCAAATTCATGTTTAACCCCCTAAAGTCGAACGATTTCCCTCAAACTCTTATGGATTCTTAGACCCAACATAATTACAATGAAATTCACTCTAAATTACTCAAGAACAATACTCAAACACAAGATCCTCATCACATGAACTCAACGAAACCTCAAAACTCAACAACGTATAACAACGCTTCAAGAACATTCATCAAGAACTTAAATTCATCAATCTTTATGGACGAATTCGAATATTTAAATCATGATTGGCGTGTGGGTGAATGAATCCAACACTATGAAAGCTTACATACCTCGATTTGGCTAAGCAAATTCTCGATTTGGCGAAGCAAATTCTCGATTTGCAAGAGATCTTGTTCGCCTTCCTTTTCTCCTCTTTTCCTCTTCTTGAACTCCTATCAAAATCCTAAGTGTAAATTAGGATTGTAAAACTGACCCAAATCAGATTTGACCCCAAAATATTACTAAATATCATTTTAATATGATGGGGTAAGGAAAAGACTAAAATACCCCTCACTAATTCAGGTAACTTTCCTTAACTGGACAAACTAACTTCAAACGGGCATATCTCCCTCATCCGAACTCAAAATTTAGCAAACTCGGTGGCGTTGGAAAGAGGATTTTTCAAAGACCTTTCATTATATATCTTATAGGATACCTAAATAATCATGTACTGAAAGTTATAGTTGTTTAAAGTTGACCCAAAATTCACAACTCAAGCATAACTTGCAAAATTTCAATTTTTGCTCTTTCCAAATTAGTTCTTTCTAAATTTAACTCTTTCAAATACCGAGGTGTTATAATATCTCCTTCTTGGGAACATTCGTCCTTGAATGAGATTACTGTACATAGACTAAGGGTGGTAACATCTAACACCCAGCTCAAACACCTAATATGTAATTTAACACAACATTTCAACTTAAAAAGTACCAAGAAAAGAATTAGTACCTTGATTGGGAATTTATCCGAACTCAAAGAGATGTGGGTATCGCTTCTTCATCTTTTCCTCAGCCTCCCAAGTAGCTTCCTCAATAAATTGATTCCTCCATAAGACCTTGACTGATGCTACCTCTTTGGTCCTCAACTTGAAAACCTGACAATTTAGAATCTGAATGGGCACCTCCTTGTAAGATAGGTTGTCCTTAATACCAATATCTTCAGTCGGTCTAATAAGTGAAGGATCGCGCATACATTTTTTCAACATTGAAATGTGGAATACCGAATAGATTGTTGCTAACTCTGACGGTTGCTCCAGCACATAGGCTATATTGTCAATCCTCTTGGATATCATGTAAGGACCAATATACCGGGGACTAAGCTTCCCCTTCTTACCAAACCTCATAACACCCTTCATGAGTGAAACCTTCAAATAAACCCAATCATCCACCTCAAACTCCAAGTCTCTTCTCCTAACATCAGTATAGGATTTCTGACGACTCTGCGTTATTTTCAACCTTTCTTGAATGATCTTCACTTTCTCTATAGCTTGATGAACCAAGTCTGGTCCTATCAATCCAACTTCAACAACCTCAAACCATCCAATATGAGATCTACATCTTCTCCCATAAAGAGCCTCATAAGGAGCCATCTGGATGCTAGAGTGATAATTGTTGTTGTAAGCAAACTCAATGAGAGGTAAGTGATCATCCCAATTACCCTTGAAATCGATCACACACGTCCTCAACATATCCTCTAAAGTATGAATTGTGCGCTCTGTTTGACCATTAGTCTAAGAATGGAAATCAATACTCAAATTTATCTTCGAACCAAAACCTCTCTGGAAAGACTTCCAGAATAATGCGGTGAATTGCACACCTCTATTTGAAATGATGGACACCAGAACTCCATGAAGTCTTACTACCTCTTGAATATATAATCTGGTATAATCCTCTGCTGAAAAAGGAGTCTTTACCGATAAGAAATGGGCAGATTTAGTCATCTGATCGACAATCACCTAAATCGAATCATGCTGCCTGCGAGACCGCGGCAAACCAGTAATGAAATCCATATTGATCATCTTCCACTTCCATTCCAGAAGATCTATGTTCTGAGCCATACCACCGGGCCTCTAGTGCTCTACATTGACTTGTTGGAAATTCGGGCACTTAGCAGCGAACTCTGCAATACACCTCTTCATACTACTCTACTAATAGACTTCTCTCAAGTCACGATATATCTTTATGGAACCCAGATGGATAGAGTATCTGGAGTTATGAGCTTCCTCCATGATCCTCTCTTGAAGTTCATCCACCTTGGGTACACATAATCTACCTTGATACCTCAACACACCATCTTCCCCTTGTTCAAAATCCATCACTTTTTATTTATGAACATTCACCTTCAATATAAGCAAAACAGGGTGTTAGTCTTGTTTCTCTTTCACTTTGGACACTAGTGATAATTCATCCCCATTCATCACCACTACTCCACCTCCATTGGAATCCATTAACTGGACTCTCAATCGTGCAAGTCTATGCACATATTTTGATAACTCTTTCTTGCCTTCCTCAACATGGGAAGTACTGCCCATAGACAAGCTGCTCAAAGCATCAACAACAACATGCCTTACCAGGGTGATAGAGAATACTCATGTCATAATCTTTGTGTAACTCCAACCACCTTCTCTGTCTGAGATTAAGCTCTTTCTGATTGAATACATACTGAAGACTCTTGTGATCAGTGAACACATCTACATGCATACCAATTATATAGTGACACCATATTTTCAAAGCAAACACTACAACAACCAACTCTAACTCATGTGTTGGGTAATTTCTCTCGTGAATCTTAAGTTGTCTGGAGGCATAAGTTATAACTTTGTCATTCTGCATCAATAAACAACCCAGTCCAACTCTGGACGCATTACAATACACAACAAAGCCTTGTGTATCCTCCGGTAAGGTCAACACCAGGGCAATAGTCAACCACTTTTTCAATTCTTGAATGTTTTTCTTACAAATTTCAGACCATTGAACTTAACTATTTTATGAGTCAACTTGGTCAAAGGGGATGAAATAGATGAGAACCCCTCAACAAACCTCATATAATAGTCAACCAATCCCAAGAAACTCCTAATATTAGTTGGAGATGTGGGTCTAGGCCAATTCTGCACTGCTTTAATCTTTTGAGTGTCAACTCAAATCCTATCACCAGAAATAATATGGCCTAAGAATGCCACAGACTCAAGCCAAAATTCACACTTAGAGAATTTAGCATACAACTATCTATCCTTGAGAGTTTGTAGAACTATTCTGAGATGACTAGCATGATCTTCCTCATTCCTCAAATAAATCAGAATGTCATCAATGAATACGAATAAACATATCAAGATACAGTTTAAACACCCTACTCATAAGATCCATGAACATTGCAGGAGCATTAGTCAAACTAAAAGACATGACTAGAAACTCATAAAGACCATAGTGGATCCTGAATTTTGTCTTAAGGATGTCATTTTCTCTTACTCTCAACTGATGATAGCCAGATATGAGGTCTATCTTAGAAAAACAATTGGCACCCTGAAGTTGATCGAAAAGATCATCAATCCTCGGAAGTGGATACTTATTCTTGATAGTAACCTTATTCAATTTATGGTAATCTATACACATTCTAAGAGAACCATCTTTCTTCCTCACAAATAAGACTGGAGCTCCCTAAGGTGAGCCACTTGGTCGAATGAAATCTTTCTCAAAAAGATCTTTCAACTGCTCTTTTAACTCTTTCAACTCAATTGGAGCCATTCTATATGGCAGAATAGAAATAGGATGAGTATCAGGAAGAATATCTATACGAAAGTCTATTTCTCTCTCAGGAGGGACTCTAGAAATATCATATGGAAAGACCTCAGGAAATTCACTCACTACTGGAACTGACTGAATAGGTGGTCTCTCAATACTAAAATCATTAACTCGGACTAAGTGATAGATGCACCCCTTGGAAACTAACTTTATCGCCTTAAGGTACGAAATAAAATGACCCTTAGACACTGTTGAACTACTCCTCCACTCAATAACTGGCTCATTAGGAAACTGGAACTTAACTACTCGAGTTCTACAATCAACTAAGGCATAACAAACATGAAGCCAATCCATACCTACAATAATATCGAAATGTACCATGTCTTATTCGACTAAGTCAGCCATGGTGTCCTTGTGATTGATAAAAATGGTACAATCACGATAAACTCTCTCAGCTAAAATAGACTCACCAACAGGTGTGGAAACACTGAAGGGCTCAAGAAGTTGTTCAGGAATAATATCGAACCTCATAACAACATATGGAGTCACAAAAGATAGTCTCGCGCTAGGATCAAGTAAAGCATAAACATCGAAAGTAAAGACTTTGATCATACCAGTTACAACATTCAGTGAATTCTCTTGGTCTTGACGACTGGTGATAACATACAGACAATTTGTTCATCCGCCTGTTCCTGAAGTAGCTCATTTAGGTACAGCTCTGTCTGGCGGAGCCGCTGAAGAAGATTGGGCTCTATTGCCCCCATTACCACCTCTCTGCCTGTTCTTTGGGCACTCTCTCATGAAGTGACTATTCTAACCACACTTGAAACAACCAGTGGAACCATCACGACACGCTCCTGGGTGGTTCCTACCACACTTAGCACATGCAGGATTCCCATTACCTCCTTGTGCCACACTACGTTGAGACTGTGCATGTCTATCTCTGAAGTTCTGAGAATTTTGATCCTTGAACTCACCTCTGTTCCTTGGTGCAGTGCACTAACAGACAATGAAGTTGGTCTATTTGGCTTTTGCTGAAAAGATAACTGGCTTGGATTACTCTTCTGCTGTCCGGACTCATTTCATGTTGTCTTAGCATTCTTGTTTCGGAACTCTTCTCTATCTCTCAGCTTATCTTCCTCAACCTATTGCATATGGATCATCAGCCTTGTTATGTCCATGTCCCCTATCAACATCGCAGCGTTACCTTCTTTGCTTGACATGCGAGACAACCCAGACACAAACAGACTCATCATACTCCTCATATCAACAACCATCTCCGGAGCATAACGGGAAAGTTGGGCGAACTTGAGGTTGTACTCATGCACACTCATGGATCCCTGGTTAAGAGTGATGAATTCCCTTACCTTTGCCTCTCTTAGTTCACGAGAAAAGAAATGCCCCATGAAGGCCTCTTCAAACATAGGCTACCTCACAATTGGTGCACCCTCAACTTGGCTCTTCTTCCATTGATCATACCATAATCTAGCAACGTCTTTCAGTTGGTATGCGGCTAGTTCCACTCGCTCAACATCAGCAACATGCATCACCTCAAACACTTTTGCAACTCTTCCACAAAGTTTTCCGGATCCTCAGTGACACTTGAACCGGTGAAGTCTGGAGGATTCAGCCTTAAGAACTCATGAATTCTGGATGTATCGGCCACATCCTGTCGATTCTCTCTGCTGACGAGCTTGATTGGCCACCATTTGACTCAACATCTGGATAGACTCTCGTAACTCAGCATTAGTAACCTCTCCTTGGGGTTGCACTTCTGGTGCATTGGGAACCCCTTGATCCTGAGGATCAACATTCCTCCTAGAAAGACGACCTCGAACAGCTCTTCGTAGAGGCATGATCTGAAAGATACGCCCAAGTACGAATTAGAAAGAAACTTTATAGAGATGAGGTCTATCACACGAAAATAGTATGAAAGAAGTGAGATAGTTCATAAATGTCGCAGCCTCTTAATTATAGATGTGACGCGATTCACACTGATAACTAGAGCACTACAGACACAGCTTCATAAACACCCTAGGACTCTTGAACTTTGTGCTCTGATACCAAGTTTGTCACGCCTCAAGCCAAAACCCTGGACGTGGTCGGGCACTCGAGAACCATTGCTGGCTCCAAGCGAACTCTTGGCCTGGCTCAATACTCAGCGGAAGACTTACTCAACAATAAAAGAACTTTAAAAGTAAACTTAACTCAACTGTCTCAAAAGGTAACCTCAGAATATTGTAGAGAAAAGCATTCACTAGCCAAAGTGGCAACTCAAGTCTAGAACATTAACATCTGAAAATGAAAAGACTTATGAACTATTGTCTATCTATCTATGAAGCCTCTAATACTATAAGGGATATCGGGACAAAAACCCCGATCATCCTAACAAAACTGAAATAAATAAAAAATAAATAAGGGATCATCCGAAAGCAAGAAGGCTCACCAAATAACTCTAGAACTGCAACTGGTATCAACGAATCACCCGTTGATAACCCTGATCTCCTGTATCTGCATCATGAAACGATGCATGTCAAATGACATCAGTACATTGAATGTACGAGCATGTAAGGGGAATACTGAACATAACATAATAGCTTGAACTTGGAAAGAAGGAAACATACTCACCTAGACTCTACTCAACTCAACCTCAACTCAACGTAGTATAAAAAAGACAATAAAGATGCAGTTTATATAAAGCATTTAAAATAGTAGATAACAACTCAGTGTATTCAAAAATACAATAATAACTCAGTTTGTATGTGAAAATACAAAATAACTCTATTTGGGAAATTCTCAAACCGACAACCATCACTATGACCTATGCGATAATACAACGCATCGCCACGCTATCAGAACTGTCCTATACCTTGCCGGGGTATAGAACTCCTCAACTAATTCAATCCACTAAGATATGATTAAAAATCAATAAGGAATCATCTAAAAAGTATGACCCTTTCTACCCACGTTGGCTACATGGTTTATGAGGACTTTGAGTTATCTGAACTCGTCCCCATATCAATGCTCAATACTACTCCCAAAATATAACTTAGCTCATATGTTTAAGAACATTTCCGCATCCTCAAATTTGAGATTATTACTCAAAAAAGTTTCTCTTAAAAGAGATAGTACTCAAAACTCCTCATGAACTCCTTTGGAAATCGGTGTTTCCCCTCATTTTAAATGTAAAAACATTTTACTCTTGGGAATACTTAGTTCCCATATATTCATTTTGAAAAACAAACTCAACTCTCCTCATCCTCAAAACTCAAGTACTCAAGTCTTAAAACAAGTTTTAAAAGATTTGTAAAAAGACTTCTTAAAATGACTCGAAAGAACTCTCAAGACTTTATTCTTAACTCTTTCCTTGAATTTGAATTATGAATTATGAATTCACGGGTTATGATTCATGTTATGAATGATCTCTTGATGTTTATATCTAGTTTAGAGTGTGGATATCAAGTAGAAAACATAGGTACGATTCGAGGGAACTCACACAGAAAGAAGGTCGGAAGGGTAAGGGACCTGACGATTCTAGTGCACTTAGTGGCGTGGGGCTCCAGCCCCTAAACTACTGATTGTAGGTTGGGGCGCACTAGGGCGAGGTGCCCCAGGCCCCATCCTATAGAAAATGAGTTGGGGCACACTGAGTGGCGCGACCCCCCACCCTGTACCCAGATCTTTGACGACTTTTCTTGCTTCAAATTCATGTTTAACCCCCCCCCCCCCTAAACGTCGAATGCTTTCCCCTCAAACTCTTATGGATTCTTAGACCCAACATAATTACAATGAAATCCACTCTAAATTACTCAATAACAATACTCAAACAGAAGATCCTCATCACAAGAACTCAATGAAATCTCAAAACTCAAGAACGTAGAACAACACTTCAATAACACTCATTAATAACGTAAATTCATCAATCTTTATGGACGAATTTGAATATTTAAATCATGATTGGCGTGTGGGTGAACGAACCCAACACTATGAAAGCTTACATACCTTGATTTGGTGAAATAAATCCTCGATTCGCAGGAGATCTTGTTCGCCTTCCTTTTCTCCTCTTTTCCTCTTCTTGAACTCCTCTCAAAACCCTAAGCGTAAATTAGGATTGTAAAACTGACCCAAATTTGATTTAACCCCAAAATATTACTAAAAATTGTTTTAATCTGATGGGTTAAGGAAAAGACCAAAATACCTCTCACTAATCCGGGTAACTTTTCTTAACTGGACAGGCTAACTTCAAACGGGTAAATCTCCCTCATCCGAACTCCAAATTTAGCAAACTCGATGGCTTTGGAAAGATGATTCAAAGACCTTTTATTTTTTATCTTAATAGCCACCTAACTCAACCTGTACTGAAAGTTATGGTCGTTTGAATTTGACTCAAAACTCACAACTCAAGCATAACTTGCAAAATTTCAATTTTTGCTCTTTCCAAATTAGTTCTTTCTAAATTTAACTAATATTTTCTATAAACAATTTTTGTTTTCTTTATAGGTATGATTGGATAACATTTAAACCTATTAAGAATAATAACAATCAAAATATGATTACAAGCATAATTTTGTTTTACCTATTTTGTCTTTATTTAAATCAATAACATATAAAGAAATTTATATAGCCATGAAATATGGATGGATGGAAGAAGGTTGGGATAGAATCAGTACATAAGAATGTATTAAAATATTTAAATTACAAAAACATGTTGATTACATCTTCATGTAATGTAAAATCATATATATGAAATTAAAACGTTAAAGAATATAAACTTGTTGAAGATGTACAATAAACAAAGTTTGAAGTCAACAACACATCTCTCCAAAATATTAAAATAATATGGAGTAACCTAGATATATATAGTTCTACAGAGAGAGCCTATATGAAGCTAGATAAAAAACGAAAATAGAAATATATACAAAGGTCGATATTGTCTATAATGTTATTTACACCACGTAAAATACAAATACATAGGCTTATGAATTGGAAATATAGAACTCAAAGTTTTTATTTTTTTTTCTTCTTAGGCAATACTTCGAAGTGGTTGTATTCTGTCAAGTCGATTCCAAAAGATAATCTAGCTAGTTGACTTTGGGTTGTGCAATGTCTTTGAATATGTCTATACTTCTTATTACCCGTTTGGTAGGAGATATTAATCAAAATTGTTTATGGATTAAAATTTAGTCCAACAAAAATATTGTTTTGTTACTTTATTTAACCTAATCCATGGATTAGTTATACCTCATACACGGTCTTATTTTATCCTTAGAAAAGGGAGGGATAATTAATCCAAGGTTTAACAATCCTTGGATGTATAAGACCCCTAAATTACTAAACTATCCCAAATCTGTTTTCCTAATTAATTTTTTTTTTTGTAATTTAATGCTCTCTTTTATTTATATGAGAATATTTATAAATATTATTTTAAATTCTCCAAATTCGTTCCATGTAATTTGATGATTTCACAAATTAATATTTTTTTCTCCATTTTTGATTTGTTATATTGGGCTGGTTTTTTCGTTTTTTTTAAAATGTAGTTCGTCGATTGACCACTTGAACTATTTTTTTTAAAAAAATAAGCTTTGTGTATTTGAACGATTTAAGTAGCCTTAAATCTATATTAAGTTTAAAGTATATTTGACCAACAAAAAATTAGAAATATACCGTGCTATCAAGGATCTCTATGGTGGCATATCACACCTCAAAATTAATAATAATTTTTTAAATATATTTTAGTATTTAACTTGACAAAATAAATGAAATATAAAATCTCATAATAACTCAAAGATATAATAGGAAAGAAATTTTTTCTAGAATTTTAAAACAAACATAAGATTAAATGGGAAATAATGAACCAAACACTTGATAAAAACTAATCCCTGCATTACTAAATCCTGCATTACTAATCCCTGCATTACTAAATTCTGCATTACTAATTCCTGCATTAGTAATCCCTATACATCTTTGTACCAAACGACCCAAAGAGTATTAAATATTCTTTGTTCTTGACCGAAAAGTTATTGCTAAATTTCTCAAAACATTTCAAGTTAGTTTGTGATGAAGTTTATGAAATTTATTTTTGTTCCCACCATTGCATGATGGCAGTGTAGTTGTGATCAATAATTTTATTTACTGAAGTTCGCATTGATTTGGTGTTTATATTTATATAAATATTTTATTTTTAAAAAAAAAACATCTATTTTTTTCTATTGGCATAAGATAATTCATTTAATAATCACATAAATTAAACACAACATTAGAAATACTAGTAGCAGGAAGATAGTCCATGACAACAAAATAATTTTCACATTATATTCTACTCTTATTTGAGTTTTCTTTTTGTGAAACGTAACATGTCTAGCAACATTTATAACATTTTGTTTTTTTCCACTCGTAGGCAACGTGCTATTTTTGTATCCATCTTCAATTTTTCAAGAAATATGAGCTTGATAAGGAATATATCTATTTCACAAGAATAAAATCACAAAGCAGTAATGTTACGATCCAAAAACTTAGCTTATGATGACACCTACTAAAATGTTTAGTCCGGAAACCATGGATAATGGGCCTAGTGTCACGGACTTAGAGTCTTACTAATGCTCCGTGCGGCACTTGACAACTTACTCACGAATCTTTCACGATCTTGTAAGCTCAAGTAAGCCTTTTACGACTAAGATCGCTAAGAGAATGAAAAGGAAGACTTAGAAATATCAAAGAGAGCTTTTTGGAAGAAGGCTTTTGTATTGGCTTTGGAAGATTGCTTACAACTTGGATGGTTGCCTTGCAAATGAATGGCACCTTCTATTTATACTAAATCCTAAGGACTAAAGTGCAAATAAAAATTACTTACAAGTCCCTAAGATATTTACACAAAAGCCCCTCTCTAGAATTCTCTACACCTCTAGAGAATTCTAAGGCTTTCTTGAAACTATCTAAATTATTCTAGAGAATTCTAAGGAATTCTCTAGCCTTCTTGAATAATCTAAAGGGTTCTAGAGTCTTCCGGAAACCTCTCCACAACTCTAGACCCTTCCGCCCCTATCCGGACGCAAAATTTCACTGTGATGTGGCGGGACGTGACACTCTCCCCCACCTATTAATGCGACGACCACGTCGCATTGCCGCTACGTCGTCATCCGAGCCTTGTGCGTGCGCGACCAATAGTCCATTGACTCGATCAATGCCCTTGCGCAACGCCATCAACGCCTTCCATATCGCTTCTAGCTCGGACTTATGACCTTTCTCCTTCATAGGAGGCAAGCGCCTCGGCGGCTTCTTGGGCATCACGGCATTGTTCCCTTTTGGAACCTTCTTCACGTGTGGCGGCGGGGACCTTCCTGCACCATTGTCTTTCTTCAAACTTGCAATGGTGGCTCTAGACGCTGGCTCCTTCTTCTTAGGTCTTCTCTCGAGCTGCATGGCCGTTAGGCGGACTTGCCCTTCCGTCTTCGGCACCTGGACCATGTGCACCATACATGATCTTCTTTGCTCCATGACTAAAAGTCGTTGGAGGTAAGGGTCGATCGTCACGTGGCACTATTGGAAGAACTCCTGCCCAAGAATTATGTCAAAAAGATCTACAAGAGCGATAGTGAAGTTGGTCTTACCTTGCCACTCGCCCAGCGTGATGCTTACTCCATGTGCAACTCCATTCACAGGAGTCGGGGGTGCATTGACCGTCCTGAGTTGGGTGCTGCTTGGACTGTAACTCAGCCCCAACCTCGTTGCTGCCTTCTTGGTCATGAGATTGACCTCTGCACCCGTGTCGACCAAAGCACAAGCGGGCTTTCTATTGATCTTAAGGTCGACATACTGCACGCCGTATCCTCTTGGCTTCTCTGGCTGCTTGGTGATTGCTCCGCATAGCCCTATCAAGCCCAACTGCGTCGTCCCTTCGCCTTGTTCTTGCTCCTGGGCGCCTTTCTCCTTCCGCTCTCGCAGGATGGCACCAAGGCTCTTCAGTTCAGGGCACTTTGCATAGCCATGCGGTCCGCCGCATATGTAGCAACCACCTTTGTTGGCAACCTCTGTCTTCCT
>NW_006239096.1:1010002-1010095 GCF_000226075.1 Solanum tuberosum | reverse complement strand
TCTCGGTCAAGCGACGATGATCCTCCAAGTTTCGCTCCTTCCTTGAGTGCTTTCATCTCGGCCTTCATGGTCTCAATCGTGCTCAACGCCTCC
>NW_006239096.1:1009525-1009720 GCF_000226075.1 Solanum tuberosum | reverse complement strand
CGGTGGTCGAAGGTGGATGAGATGTTAGCGCCTCGCTTGGTGTGGGGTCGAGCAGCATCTCCTCACTACCTTTTTGATGCTTCTTTCGCTTGCGGTTCTTCTTTCCTCCCTCTAAACGGATGTTGGTGGTGCTAGCAGTGTTCATGTCTCCTTCGGTTGCCATTCCCTTAGTGCAAACCTTTGCTCTGATACCAC
>NW_006239096.1:994412-1006142 GCF_000226075.1 Solanum tuberosum | reverse complement strand
TTGTATTGCTTTGGAAGATTGCTTACAACTTGGATGGTTGCCTTGAAAATGAATGGCACCCTCTATTTATACTAAATCCTAAGGACTAAAGTGCAAATAAAAATTACTTACAAGTCCCTAAGATATTTACACAAAAGCCCCTCTCTAGAATTCTCTACACCTCTAGAGAATTCTAAGGCTTTCTTGAAACTATCTAAATTATTCTAGAGAATTCTAAGGAATTCTCTAGCCTTCTTGAATAATCTAAAGGGTTCTAGAGTCTTCCGGAAACCTCTCCACAACTCTAGACCCTTCCGCCCCTATCCGGACGCAAAATTTCACTGTGATGTGGCGGGACGTGACACTAGGAAGCGTTTGAAATAGACAGAGGCATAATAAGACACTTAAGGAATTGAAGAAACAACATAAATGAGTGACAATATATATGTACAATCTTGAACGAGGACAACATACAAGGATTTGTCCTAGAACTTGGTGGGTGCTGGTGCAAGGCTACTACAAAAGGACGTGTACAAGACTAGACGTCTACAAGAAATATATACACTTTCTTGAAATGCAAAAGACTAGTCCTAAATATATAGAAAGAGATGAGTCAACAACGAACACCAACAAGCTCACCCTCAATCTCCCGAATACCAACTACAACTGTACTAGGATCAACGTGATCGACTAGTGCTCAAATCTGCATCAGAAAAGAATATGTAGAGTGCAATATGAGTATAAAACAATGGGTACACAGTAGGCATCATAGGCCGTCCGAGCTCACAATTGTAATAACATAATAATAAGCGAGTTAACAACATGATAATAAGGCAATAGTAAGGGCATAGCTATTCAAGAATCAAAGTAAAGTTACTAAGGTAAATGACGAAATCAATAAAGCTAACTAAATCCTTACTACACCTCATAAGCCCAGAAGACACAAACAAAGCATCACAACAACAACCATGCAAACAATAATTCGATTGAACCCCCATAAGCCCGATGGGTACCACACAAAAGCTACACTACAAGGCACAACTAATTATAAGTAATGAACACAAATGTGTTCCCGAAATCTGACATCGGGATAATACCATGTAACCTAGCATCTCTTAGAATCTTACGTTGAATTAGCAAGTCCTTCCTAAAATCTTACATCGGCTAGCCCGGGAACCTTAGCAAACTCTAGATCTTACATTGAAATGCCTAGTCCTTTCCAGAATCTTACATCGAAAAGCCTTATTGAACCTAGAACACCCTGAAATCTTACATCAGAATGCTTAGTCCTTTCTGAAGTTTTACATAGAAAATCCTTAAAAATCAAGTCCCTCCTAGAATCTTACAACAGAATGACTACATAAAAAAATAAATAGCAGCTCCCAGAATCGTACATCTGATCAGTTGTACAAAACCCTTAGCATATCCTGTAATCTTACATCAAAATAACAAAGTCACTACTATAATTTTTTGTAAGCTTATCTTGAAATCCTACTACTTTTAATAGATGGACTTGGCCCATTAAGTAGGTGAGGGGTGTTTTTGTAACCTCTCTATATTACTGGTTTTATTTTCAATAAAGTACATTTTTGAAAAAAAAAAACATATTCATCATATGAAAGTCCCTTTTAGCACAATCAAATGAGTTGTTTAGAAATTTAGTAAGTACAAAATGTAAAGAAGAAAGTGCGAAGATTTACCAGAATGTAAAGTATCATTTAAACAAGGGATCCAATTCTGTTAAATTTAAAATTCTGCAATAATAATACTTTCAAGAATGATTTCTTTTCTTTTAAAAAAAGAAAAGAACTTTTCAAAAATGTTAAGTGAACATATTATTGATATGATAGATCATTTTAACACCATTTTAAGCTCTTTTATTATTAAGTCCCCCACCTAAGCCCCCTTTTCTATACCCCTAAAAAATTACCCTTCCTCTCTTGCTTCAATTATTGAATTAAGAAAGTAATGAATTGCTTCAATTTTATCATTGTCTTCTTATTATTTGAAAAGTCTTACTTTTGGAAAAGAGAAAAAACGACAGTTTTCTTTCCTATGAATGTTAGCTGTAGATTGTACCAATTACAAGTAAGATTAGCAAAAGAGAGAGCTAGGGAGAGACAAATCAAATCATTCTTGTTTGCAAATTACACTTACGAGTCATTTGATAGTTGGTTAGAACTATACAGATATTAGTAATATATGAATTAGTTGTTATGGAATATATGCATTATTTTATGCAAAGATTAGTTACGCATGGTTTACTTATTCATGTATTACTTATTGCATCTTCTATCCTACAAAAAAAAAATATAGTCATTATAACATATACATGTATTAGTTATGTGAATTTCTAAATTGTAAACCAAACCAATATTGATTTTATATATGAATATATTACCTCCTAACCAACTACCAAACTTGATACTCCCTCCGTCTCATTTTATGTGGCATTTTTCGAATTTTGAGATTTGAACAAGTCTATCTTTGACCATAAGTTTTTCATAGATCTTTTAAACATTTTGAATTATCAATTATTGTGACTTATAGTATTTTTTACGTAATTTACAAATATATAAATTTCATTTTTAAAAAATTGAAAATTTCATGCGCAAATTCCCAGTCAAACATAAACTGTTTGACTCTCGAAAAACGAAAAGTGCCACATAAATTGGGGCAGAGGGAGTATTACTTATACAAAATTCAACACTTGCATAACTCATTTTCAAACCAGCTACCAAATGAGCCCTTAGCATTCAACAAGCAGTAAAGTTCCTCTAGTAATTGAAGATAGAAACATTTATCTTCTCAAATTTCTTAAAATCATTTTATGTCCCTTAGTTTTGCTTTGCAAATTTTAGAAATGAAGATTGGCTTAGCAGTTGGTGGTGCATTTCTCTCTTGAACTTTGAATGTTCTCATTGATAGGCTTGCTCCTATGGGTGAGCTGCTTAAAATGTTTCAGAAGCATATGAATGATGTTGAGATCTTCATGAAGTTGAGGATGACTTTGTCTGGTCTTACCATCGTGCTAATAATCCGTATTGTTAACGTCATGATTTACTATGTTAAAAATAATACTATTAAATAAGATATATAATACAACTGATAAATATATTATTTTCTCTAATATCTCGTACCAAACGACGTTAAATCCTCTCCTTCTCAACCACCATGATTCCCCCCCCCCCACTCATTTCCCATTAGGGATGACAAACGGGGTAGGGCGATTGCGTTTGTGGGGGAAATTCGCATAAACCCGCAAGGATTTCAACCCGCTTCGCTCCACATAACCCAATTTGTTATTATTTTTACACCTCGCATAAACCCGTCTCGTATTATTATTATTTGTCATTTTTTTCGTCCTTATTTTTTTTCCGGAGCCTTTCAAGTTGAATTAAAAAAATTAAAAGACAAGTGATTCCAGATTCTTTTAGTTAATCCAAATGATTTTATTTTTTTACAAAAGGACATTCTGCAGACAAAGAGAGAAAGGATAAAAAATATTGTTCTAATTATAATAAGATGATTTAATTTAAACTTAGCAATTCTATACCTCACAATAGATCCACATATATTTTCTAAACAATTATTCCAACTCATGTTGCTCCATTGTCATCCCTACTTTCCATTGTTTTTTATCAGGTTGTGTAGTTAAGAGGAATAGGTTTCTCGGGTAAATAGATTGATAACAATTAAATTTTATCAATTCTTTTGGAACAGCTTGTGCTGTCGTGGTCCCATGCTTTAGTCCTTTTCCACTCATTATAATAACCCAACAATCTATATTATTACCCTTATTTAGAAGAGGGAGTTGTGAAAGACCAACACAGCTCCAAAAAGTTGTTCCAAATGTAATTTAAGTTGTACTATGTTAGGCCCCACTTTATTCAACAAGTATTGTACTAGCATTGACAAAAGTGGGCTCCATTTCATTGTTAATTCAATGAGTCTTTATGGTCTTTTCATATAAACACGTGTTGTACCTCGATCCACGTGTATCATATTAGCTATCTCTACAATTTTACTTTCCTTTTTTGCTGCTTTGACTGACATTTCTCATGTTGATTTTCTCTGCAATTTTACTTTCCTCTTCCTTACTTTTGCTCCATCTTTCTTCATCATTTTGTTAAATTTCTTGCGGCTGATTTGAGAGAAGAGTTTTAACAACTCTAGAAGCATTCAAGATCTCCACAGCATCATTAAATTTAGGGGATTTCTGCCGGATGAACAAGGGCACTTTTAGGGATCTGTATGTTTGCTGTCTATCGAGTTTAGCTCTTTCATTGTTTGCATCGATTCCTCCTCAACAGTTGCTCTAATCCTTAGTTATAGTAAGTTTTGCTTCCCCTTCTTCCCCAATTTTTCGGTAATGTGTCCAACTCTTCAAAATAACCTATATTGGTAGTTTTTTCCATTATTCTTTCGATTCTTAGGTTTTCTATGGATTCTTAGGTTGAGTATCATAAACTGTATGTTATTTTCCTATATGCATGTTTGAAAATGTAAATAAATATGTATATAACTTTGATGTACAGAGTGCATCTATGGTCGTTTTTACCGACTGTCCACCTGTGCTCAAAAGTCCAATAACAACAACCACAACTCTCACTTCAAATCTACTTTGAACTCTTTCCCATCTTATTTTCTTTGACTGCTTCAAATCTGCTTCTGCTAAGTTTCCAAGTCTTTTGTTTTTAGTAATGATTGATCGATCAGTAGTCATTTTGAGGACACAAGTCAATAAAAAGATTATAAAATGAAGTCTCATTGTTTTGCTTCACTTTTACAGATGAAATCAAATGTACTCACGAATGTAATCTAAACCTACTATTTAACTACTAAAATGACCTTCCAGTAGGCAAAAGTAAATAAGCAAATCAGTGAATGAAATTGAACTTGTGTGAAGAAGTCATATAGAAAAGAACTACATGATTTTGTCTTTTTGAAATATTCTTACTGCAAAATTTTGTTCATTTCTAGTCAGGTCAAAAAGTCAACAAGGAGAAAAGTGTTTTCTGTTTACATCAAAGTGCAGGGGCTGCTGAGAAAGAATTGGTGAAGGAATGCATGGGTATGTCTGAAGGTCATTTTCCTTTGAAATACCTTGGTTGTCCTATCATCCACTCCAGAAAAATGAAGGAACACTATGCAGACCATATAAAGAAGGTGAAGGCAAAACTTCAATCTTGGAAAGGAAATATGTTGTCATATGGAGGAAAAGAGGTTCTAATCACTAGTGTGCTACAAAGTGTTCCAATTCATGTCCTATCAGCTATAGTTCCTCCTATATTTTTTATTAAGGAACTTCATAAGATTTTTGCAAAAAAAATTTGGAGTAACAAAATTACAGGTAAGAGTAAACACTGGGCTACATGGGAGAAAGTATGTTTACCTAAACATGAAGGAGGATTGGGTTTTAGATCCATGTTCAATGTTTCTAAAGCAATGTATGCAAAATTATGGTGGAGATTCAGGACTCAAAATACCTTATGGGCTAAGTTTATGTGGAACAAATACTGCAAGAAGCACATTCCAACTTTGGTTTAGTGGAAAGGTGGATCTCAACTATGGAAAAATATATTACATAATAGGGAGTGCATTGAAAAATTTCTATGGGGGGAATCTAAGGGTTGGACTTCTTCTGTTTGGTATGATAATTGGACCCAACTTGGGCCTCTTTACACATATCAAACTGAAGTGTAAACTTGTCACTCATTGATGGACATTGATTTTTTCCTAAAGGAAACTTGGTGGGATTATGATATATAGTATGCATGATCATTTGCCTGATTATATTGTGGAACATATCAAACATCATATGGATCATACTAGACCGATTAATATGGGGACAAACCTTGGTGGATCAAAACAAGCACTGGAAAGTTCTCAGTTAAGAGTGCTTGGGAGATTTTGAGAAAGAAAGTGGAATAGAATGTGAATTTCAAGAAGATATGGGTGCAAGATCTTCCATTCAAGATATCATTCTTTAGTTGGAGAGTTTGGACTAATAGAGTTCCAGTAGCTACTGTTATAGCTAATTGGAACCCTAACCAGTTCCACATTTGTTGCAACAATGAAAACTATGGAACACTTATTTTTGAAAGGTGAAATTGCATATAGAGTGTGGCAATATTTCTCATCTGCAGCGGGAATATTAGGTCCTTGGATTCAATTGAAGCAGTCTATCAAAAAATGGTGGGATGTTCAAGGAAATATAAGGGAAAAGGTACATATGAATTTAGATCTTTTCAGGAGGTTCCAGATATAGCCAAAAGAATTATCATCTTAGATAAACAAAGCACACCACAATTGAGGATAAGGCAGTCAAATACAATAAGGTCATATCTGGTTTGGTTCAAAAATAATTTGTTGATGATATTGATGAATAATAAAGCTATATTAGATGGTAAAAGTTGCTACTCGTTATATGAGGTCCGAATGAAATTCAGTTGGTTGATATATCATACACCTGGTGAGAGTTTGGGGTGTTGCATATGGTATAAAACCAGGACTTATAGATTTTAGCAGCTAATTAACATCTACAATAGATTTATAATTTCACAATCCACAAAGCATAAGACTGACCAGATTGTTAAGTTTGACAGCTCAGATCAGCAAAAAAGAGAGAAATGAATTGGGTTCAACTGTGTACCTTACTGATGTTTAGAAATACTTCGCACAAGTTGAACAAGAGTGCAAATTTCAGAAATCCAAACACAACCTCGCAAAAGATGGTCGAAATTAGTACTTCTTAAAGGATTTAAGTTTTGGTGGTTGTATCAATCCTAGTATTGGGGTTCAACCCACTAAAGTTTAGATCTAAAAGAAGAACTAATTTCAACTAATTTCAGGTTAAATTGATGGATTAACAACAATACTATCTCTACATAACCTACACGAGGTTGGATCTTCATCGAATCTATGAGTAGAAAGTTGAGCAAAAGAATTGAAATCATTTATCATGGATAAATCGAGATGACTTTAAAAAAAATGTAAGAGGCAGAATACCAGGATGTATCAAGGTTGGAGAACACTTACGCTTAATCGAGTTTCAGCTTCCATTGGGTAGAAAAATGAGATGATCCATCGAGGAAGATGAAGAGGAAGTTGAGCTGCAAACAGTCTTCCACTTTCCTTTTATTGTATTTTTTTTCTATTTTAGTTAATTTCTCTTTTGTTGATTTTTTAATTTTTTTAGTGTTGGTGGGTTGTACTTTTTAGGTCAACCCATTAGATTTTTGTACATTCTTTTCCTTTTTTAAATAAAAAGTGACCCATGTGGTCTTTGAAGTAAAAAAAAAAAGACATAATTTTAATTTAGGACCACATGATTAAAAATATTTTCCCATTTTCTTAAACTTTATATCAAGTCAAAGTAGACCATTATTTTTTTAATTTATTGGAACCCATACACTTGTTTACATTTTGTTTTTTGCTAACATTCTTTTTGAGTCGTTTCTCCTAATTTACAATTCATATTTCTCCTAAGTCCGTGACAACGTGGTATCAGAGCGAGGTTTGATACTAGGGAAATGGCTAACTAAGGAGACGTGAACGCCGCTAGCACCACCAACGTCCGTTTGGATGGTGGAAAGAAAAACCGCAAGGGAAAGAAGCACCTAAAGAGTAATGAGGAAATGCTGGTCGACCCCACACCAAGCGAGGTGCTAACATCTCATCCACCTTAGACCACCGAAGCAAATGACGATGAACTTGGCGAGGAGGCCATTAACGTCGCTGCTGGAGAAGAATGGGTCGCGAGGGTTGAAGTGGCGAGGCAGGCCGTGGAGATATTAGGCCGGTGCATGAATGTGGCCGACGGCAAGTTCAAAACTCTTGAAGACTTCACCCTTGAGGAGACCGAAAACATCCGTAAGGAGTTGAAGGGACGTCAGCGGGCCGAGTTCAAGATGAAAGAGGCCATCACTTCCTTGGAGTGCCGGCTCATAGAGGCGTTAAACATAATTGAAACCATGAAGGCCGAGATGAAGGCACTCAAGAAAGGCGTAGAAGCTGGAGGATCACCGTCCTTTGACCGAGATAGGGAGGCCAAGGTCGAGGCTCCCAAGCCACTTATGTTCAAAGGCGTCTGTGACGCGCAAGAGATGGAGAACTTCTTATGACATTTGGAGAATTACTTCAAGTGCAACATGCTGAAGAGCGACGAGAGTAAGATCAACACTGATGTGTTGTACTTTCGGAGATGGCCATGCTATGGTGGAGGCGCAAGGAGGCCGAGATAAGAAAAGGGAGGTGCACCATCAACACCTGGGAGTAATTTCGGGAAGAGTTCAAGAAAGCCTTCTTCCCTAACAACGTCATCTATGAGGCGAAGCGCAAGTTTAGGGAGCTGAAGCAAACGGGCAGTATACGCGCATATATGCAGGAGTTCACCACCCTCACGCTTCAAATTCCTAACCTCACGGATGACGATATGTTGTTCCACTTCATGGATGGACTACAAAATTGGGCCAAGATGGAGTTGGAACGCCGACAAGTCAGGACTATAGATGAAGCCATCAAGCAGGCCGAAACTTTGACAGACTTCAGGCATAAGAAGACCGACAGAGCAAGAGGAGAGGAGATGAGAAGTAGTCATGACCATGGTGGGGAGATCATGGAAAGGTCGAGGAGCAGCGACCACATCCCAAAAATCATGATACCCATAGGTTCGATGGTAAGAAGTCTGGACGTCATGGCGAGACGAAGAAAAAGGCAGAAACTGCCAAAAGAGGTGGTTGCTACATATGCGATGGGCCGCATGGCTATGCAAAGTGCCCTGAATTGAAGAGACTCTGAGCTATCATGCGAGAGCGGAAGGAGAAAAACGCACAGAAGCAAGGACAAGGCGCAGAGACGACGCGGTTGGGTTTGATAGGACTATGCGGAACTATCACCAAGAAGCCAGGGAAGCCAAGAGGGTGCGGCGCGTAATATGTCGATTTCACGATCAATGGAAGACCCGCTTATGTTATGGTCGACACGGGTGCAGAGGCCAATATCATGACCAAGACGGCAGTGGCAAGGTTAGGGCTGAGTTACAGTCCAAGTAACGCCCAACTAAGGACGATCAATGCACCACCAACTCCCGTGTGTGGAGTCGCGTATGGAGTAAGCATCACGCTAGGCGAGTGGCAAGGTAAGACAGATTTCACTGTCGCTCCTTTAGACCTCTTCGATATAATTCTTGGGCAGGAATTCTTCCAGCAGTGCCATGCGGTGATCGATCCTTACCTCCAACAACTTTTGGTCATAGAGGAAGGAGGATCATGCATAGTCCCCCTGGTAAAGGTACAGAAGACAGAAGAACAAGTCTGTCTAATAGTCATGCAGTTCCTAAGAAACCCTAGAAGAAAGAGTCGACATTTATAGCCACCATTGCAAGTTCGAAAAAAGACAATGGTGCTAAAAGGTCCCTGCCACCACACACGAAGAAGGTTCCAAAAGAGAACGATGTCATAATGCCAAAGAAGCTGCCAAGGTGCTTGCCTCCTAGGAAGGAGGTAGATCATAAGACCGAGCTGAAAGAGATCCGGAAGCAACTGAAGGAGTTGCGCGTGGGCGTTGATCGAGTCAATGGGCTACTGGTCGCGCATGCACAAGACTCGGATGACTATGTAGCAGCAATGCGACGCGGTCGTTGCATCAATAAGTGGGGGAGAGTGTCACGTCCCGCCACTTCGCAGTCAAATTTGGCATCCGGATAGGGGCGGAAGATTCTAGAGTTGTGGAGAGGTTTATAGAGAACTCTAGAAGCTCCTAGATAATTTTCAAGAAAGCCTTAGAATATCCTAGAATGTGTAGAGTATTCTAGAGATAGGACCAAAGTGTAAGTACCTTAGGGAATTATAAAGTAAATATTAGTTACACTTTAGTCCTTAGGTGGTAGTATAAATAGAGGTGTCATTCATTTGCAACCAACCAAGCTAGTTGTAAAGCATTCTCCAAGTAATACAAAGCCTTCTTCCAAATCTTTCTAAGTATTTCCTTTCATTCTCTTAGCGATCTTAGTCTTAAAGGCTTACTTGAGCTTACGAGACCTTGAAAGAATAGTGACTAAGTTGTCAAGTGCTGCACGAAGCTTTAGCGAAAACTCTAAGTCCGTGACATAAGACCTTTTTGGCCCCATTGGCCATTACTACTGTTTACTATTTATATGATTCATAATGGTTCTTTATTTTTATTTTTTTATGTATATAATATTAGCAGTGGATGAGAATATTCTAAGGGTGTGTTTGGTACGGAGATGTTTTATAATTTTCTTACTCGTCAAAATATATTATAAAATATTTTTTGTGGAAAATAAGTTCCTTAATGTAACAAACCTCAAGGTCGTTTGTGATTTAATTTCTTTTTTCCATGTTTGACTCTTACCATAATTGCGGTTAGAAGTTTATGACTTGCAAGGATGGGTGACATGATCCTGAGGTGATAGAATGTGTTTCTCAAGTATTTCAATTTTGGAAGTTGAAAACTTGAGAGATTTGACCAAAATCAATATTTGAGGCTGATGAGGTCAAATCCGAGTTTGGATGATTTCACTAGTTCTGGGTGGAGGTTGGACATGTTTGCCGAGGCATTCAGGGGCATTTTGGACCTTGGTTTGTATTTCTTGATTTTTTTTAAATTTTAAGCGAACTATTCACATCAAATTTTTACTGTCCACATTTTAAATTAATTAATCAAATTACTTAAATTATAAATAGAGTGAAACAATTGATTTATGTAGTCAAAAGAATTTCTAAACTATTTTGGTGCTATTTTTCAGATTTTTGGCAAAATATCCTAAAATATATTATATATGTTTTGTATATTTACTAAGTATTAAGTACATCTATTTCGTTAATTTTGAAAATTAATTTATCTCCATTCCAAGATTTTAATCAAACATATATCTCAAATGTCAATATACGGTCATCTATGGCTTAATTACGACAATTAGTCCATATGCACAAATAATTATTTTATTTTGATAAATAAAAAAGCTTAATGATTAATTAGTCTGTCTCGATGTTTACTCCAAATCTGCTTAATTGTTTGCGAAATGAATTTTTGAGTTGACTACATTTTCAATAGTTTGGTCACAATGGGAACAAGAGCCATAAAATTACTTTCCCAACCCCAATCCAAATCTTTTCACGCCAAAATCTTCGAAAGCAATTCAGAAGATATAACAACGAAGAATCACATAAACCAACATATATACATCTATCGAACAAGGAAAAAAAGTATAAAAGATTCATCCTAAAACCTGATCGATGTTTGTACAAAACATTACAAAAGACCAATTACAGGGCTAGACATATACAAATATATAGATTTTCTCGAAATACAAAAGACTAGTCAAAATATGTAGCATGAGATGAGTCAACTCTGGAAGCCAATAATCTCACCCTTAATCTCTGAGTATCAGCTGCATTATCCTATGAGAATCAATGCAGTTGACTAAAACTCATATCTGCATTAGGGAAAAGAGATGCAGAGTACCCTATGAGTTTCAAAATAAAAAGCACTCAGTAGATATCATAGGTCGACCGAGCTCGAGATAAGAAAACACAATAAAAATGCAAGTAAACCAGTAAGGTAGTAGAAGGGTACACTAAATGAAAGGAATATCACAAATCGTACCGGAAAAATCTTAAGAGGATACCTAAGTAATTCAAAATAACTATAACCTAATTGGACCCCCATAAGCTCAAAAGGAACCTACAAAGGCAAATAGAAGAAATAACTACACTAGACCCCCCC
>NW_006239096.1:967986-994013 GCF_000226075.1 Solanum tuberosum | reverse complement strand
CCCCCCCCACCCCCCCCCCCCCCATACCTAATGAGTGGTAACACCGAGAAACTTCTAGGCCAAGATCCAAGTAATTCTACATATGTGCATCGGTTTGAACCTAAAAAATTTAAGTGCCACTTGGTGTAAAGGTCCAATCATAAGTATGAAAAATGTATTGAATTTGAATTAGGATCATAACGGACTCCTAGTATATGGGGAGTTTCATGGCCCAATACCAAGAAAATGAAAGGTCTTGAAATCTTGTTTCTAACACCTTTGACCGTTCATAAATTCAAGTTATGTGCTAACAGTTATACCCATTTTATTGGGCACTATGAAGTTTGTGCGACCCGACGCGCAAAGAAGCACAATTGTGTGGCAAGACTAGTGCTACTGCAAAGGTTGTGCGAACAGCCGCATGATCTGAGCTCTAGTTGTGCGACCGGGCACATTTTGTCTAAAATACTTTTAGTTTTCTCTTGTTTCCAAATTCTAGTTGGGGTATTTTTATTTATTTTTTCCTGGTCCATAAATAACCCCAACTTACATCTATTAACCTTGCATAAAGCCTCGAAAACTCTCAGTCTACCAAAATCTTGATCCATATAAAAATAAGAGTTCTTCGATACCCATATTAAAATTAGAATATTTGTTCGAACAGTCAATCACCCACAAAATAAGGAACTCAAATATGAAATTTTCTATATAATAAAAATAATGATCTGGTTTGAATTAATCTCAAATCACCAAATTACGATTTTTGGAGAAAAATTCTCGATTCCAAATCCCCAAACATTTATTAGAGATCAAAATACAAGACTAAATAGCGGGGAACTGCCAAAATAAAGATTAGAAACTTAACCCCTTTGAAAAATAAATAAGTCGATCGTCCCAATCCAAACTCTAAAAATTCAAAAATAGAGAAAGCAAGTGAAAACCACGTGCTAGGCGTGATCGCAACATGAGTGAGTGATAAAGCCTGATGCAGGACCAGATGATATATGCTATCACGCATTAAGAGCACTACCTATGACATCCCTCTCTTACGAGATAACCTATATTGACTCCCGCTCCTTGTGCACCAATAATACGTGTACCTGAATAGAGAAAAATCTATTTGTTCTAAAATTGGTTTTAACACTCGAAATTCATTTGTCCAAATCACTCATGAGTACCACGGGACCCTTGCAAATCATCTCATTAAGACATAAATTACCCTTCAGACTTTATGGATTTATCATAATTGGAAATGATCTCATTAATCTCAAATGTTGACTTTGGTCAAATTTTCAAAACTCACAAACTCTCTCAAAACATATTTGATCACCTCAAAAATCATGTCATCCATCCCCGCAAGTAAACAACTATCAAAAGCTATGGAGATGGTCAAACGTAACAAGAGAAGAAAAGAAAGTGAAAATCACAAAATGACCTTGAAGCTCATTATAAAAAGATACATACATGCGTGAAATAGGGGAAGACGATAAATGTGAGATTTTGCTATACGAAAATGTACAAGTATAACTATATCTTGTGTATTAGGTGCTTAAGTTTGTTCAATTAGGTAATTTTCCCATAACTTATTTGGCAATCGTATCACATTTAGTTCTTTCCACTAGGATTTCTAGGAAGCATCAAGATTTTCTTGAAAATCCTTATTAAACGTTTTTTATATCCCAAGAAAACAACTCTAAACCTAATATACAATTATCCTGGATCTATTATAATTTTTAAATAAAAAATGTTAGTAGTAGAGATAGGAAACGGTGGGTTGCAGCCATGTAAATATTTTAGGGTTTTAGATATGCTCCATTTCGAGGCGACACGAGCACTTTCCCGGCGTTTTCTCCCACCAATCTCCTCAAAACTTGAAATTCTTGCCCTTTTCATATGGATTCTTGTGTTCATTATTATATCTCCCTTCCAAGACTACCCTTCCTTGTCTACCTCAATTTACTACATATTCTTCTTTTAAATAAAATAAAAATAATATCCTCTCTCCCTTCATCTTTTATTTGTCAATTATATTAATAATAAATATTTTTTTATTTAATTCAAAAATTAAGAGATAGTTTTAGGAAAACTTATTAGTTTAGGAGTTAATTACTTAAATACACTCTAATTTGCAATATTACATATCTTACCAGATTTTGGTGTTTTCAGATACGTCAAGATACATGAGGTCAAATTTAGGTGTAATTTATTCTAGATACATTATATCCAAGTTGATTCGCATGTATCTATGATATATAGCAAATCTCGCTCGCCTCTCTCTCATCTCGCTCACCACTCACACATGTATATGATATTCTAGATACATGTGAATCACCCTAGATACATACAGATACATGTATCTAGTATGATTAGTATGCATCAGAGATAGATACGAATCTCGCTCGCCTCCCTCGCCAATCTCACTCGCCTCTCTCCCTTTTTCTTTGTGTATTTGGTAACAAAAATACATGTATCTAAGTGTAAGATATGTAGAAAACATTTAATTAGTGGTAAGATACATAATATTTTGTAAGTATAGGTAATAATAGGATATATGGTACTGAAGTATATCTAATTATGCAGTTTTTCCATAATTTTATTACTTTCTCTCTTTGTTCACTTTTACTCGTCCGTTATTTTTTAAAAATAGATTTCACTTTTAACTATCACTTTTAACATATCAAGAAAAGCCAATTATTATTTTTCATGTTTTTCTCTTAACATTAATTACTTATTTCCAAATTATTTTTCAAAATGTAATACTAAATATCAATTAATAGGAGTAGTGTAGTATAATACATATGTAAGTCATTGTTTTCTTAATATGTATGTCAAGTCCAGATGTGACAAGTGAAAATAAACGGAGGAAGTAATTGTTAATTAAACTATATTATCAATTATAGTCATTTCCCTGTATAATTCCCTAAACATTGAGGGAGCAAAGATATTAGATCAAGTTAACTTGAGATCTATTAATTCATGAACGATTTTAGCATATAATCTTTTTAAGTTATTAAGATGATCGTGATTGAAATACTTAAACAATTTAAAATGCTAAATTATTTCTTTATTTATTTCTTCTATATATTGAATATAAGTGCAAAAAATTTCAAACAATTATTTGTGAAATGTAATAGAATTCGTATGTAAATATATGTACAAAACTATTACAGGTGTAATTGGAATCAAATTAAGAAAAAAAAATTATTAAATCGAACAGAGAAATTACTCCTTCATTTTGTGTAATATGATGGTATTCGATTGGCGCAAAGTTAACAATGAATAAAGGAAACTAATGCTACTTAATTTTAAAAAGTGTCATTTTTATATTGGGTAGCAGTATTTACGGTTTGGATAAAAATTGATTCAAAGTAACAAATCAAATCAAATCGATTTTAATTTGATTGGTTTATACGTTTTTACAAATCAATAATATTTTATTTGATTTTGATTTTGTTAAAAAAATAGAAGAAATAACCTAACGAACAATTATATACATATAATTCATTATTATATATACATAATATATTGTTTTTATGAATAATTTTAAATATCTTATGTACGTAGTTATCAAAATTTAATTATAATTTATTTATGAAAGAAAAAATGCCCAAGACGGGAGCATTTATCTTATTGTTTTCATGTATATGAGTGTTTATGACAGTTCTCGGTGAGACTAGGAACACTGTCTCTTTCTTGTCTAAGACAAGTGGTGAATTTTGAAGCTTTATTCACAGTAAATTTAGTGATCGAAAATTATGTAAAGTCAACTGTTCTAATTATTTTTCTTTTTGAATTAAGTTTGGTCTTTTTCCCCTTTTGATTAAATCATTTCTTTTATTTTTGTGTATGGTTAATAACCTAATAACTGAATCCAACTGAACCAAAATCGATAACAGTGAAATCAATAAATGTAATTTGGTTTGGTTTGGTTTGGTTTTAATAATTTGAAAACCGATTAAATTGATTTGGTTTTGATTTTGATCAATAACCGACCCGTGAACACCCCTACCTAAGAGTGTCAAAATGAGCACAAATATAGGTAATCCGTCCAACCCGCCCAAAATTTTATGAGTTGACCTCAAAATAATTTGAATTGGGTAAATCTCAACTCATTCAACATTAACCTATTTTAAAAGAATCTTTAATCGAGCCAAATTTAATCTCCAATTTCGACCCATTTTAAGACTCTTTATTTGCATTGGTATAATAATATATGTTCCCATATTGAAGGTATGAATTACGATCTATTTTATATCTTCTAGAATTTATCCATCCATTTGTAACTTCTTTTTTTCTTGAGTTAAAATTCAAATTATGGTTATAAAAGTTAAATAGTATTATGTTAAAATTATTGAAAAATTACATAAATACACAACTTAAGATATCATAATCTCTAAACTCCTTTATCATTTAAATTTTTTTACAAAAATCTCCTCTCGAATACATCTTTATCCCCTCTCAGATACATCTCTATCCTCTCGGATACATCCATATCCCCTTTGGATGCATCCCTCTAATTAAGTAGTGTATCATTTGCAATGTATCGGACAACCAAGGAATGTATCCAAGAGCAATGAAAAATTTGAAATTTTTGTAATTGGGAAAACCTCTGGGATAAGATGTAATTAGCCCCCAAATGTATGAGATTTCCGTAAATTTACCTAAAATTATTGAGATTAAGCGGATCAGATTGGATGATTCATGACCAAATCCAATTTTTAGCCCATTTAAGCTCAACCTATTTGAGCCCAAAGTAAATTTGAGTGGGTCATGACTCATGACCCAATTCGATTTCTATTTCAACACATTTTAATATCTCTAATTTCTAGTGGTTCTCTGAATTACTTTACTTATCATGCTTACTAAATATAAATGATTCATAAAAAAATTATTTTTTAAATCAAGATATAATTAAGTACATTTTTCTTATTTTGTTCTTAGTAATAATTATTTCTGAAAATAAACATTGATTAATTAAAATAGAAAATCTAAGTGATTTTTCGATTAACTCATATCCATTTATTGTTTCATATTAATTGCTTCAAATTTTAACTATACTCCCACAACATCATAATTCATATTTAACAGACATATTTAGATCAATTTTGATTCATGAAATTTGAATATTTTGTCATATTGCCATTTTTATTTAAAGAGCTGATGAAACATATTTTATACCGAATTTATAGGGAGTTTGAGGTGGAAAATTTTAAATCTTCAGACACGATAAATTCAGATTGAAACTTAATGGCTCCAATAGTATCCAAAATTTTCAAATATTTTATCATTTAGAACCAAAAATGACGAAAAGATTGTAGTCTTCAAATCTCATTATTTATTATTTCAATAATATCGTGGTTATTTAGATATTTGCAACAAGGGAAGTATTAAAAACAACTCTAAATTTGGTGTGAATTATTAGTTTCATTCTTGAATAATTGACAGTTTTAAAATCATCATTTTACTTGACTAATTAAACTTAAATACACCCTCCATCTTGTAATAGGGTTGACCTCAGCACAATTTTCCATCCATAGACTGACTGTCATTCTGAGAAGACTATTAAGATTTTTGAAGGACATGCTTCAGACTTTTGTCATTGATTTTGGATCGTAACATCTTTTTAATACATTGAGGAAAACACAGGAGGCGTTGATAATGTTTCTATCACTATAATAAAAATAACTTTTAGCGATAATAAATGTGCATATTAACAAAGATTGTTAAATCTTTATCAACATTAGTTAATTGTCGTTAGATTCAATATCGTTATAGGTTTTAGTGACATTTACAAAGAGTGTTAATTGTCTCTAAAAATATATATTTAACATTAATTAAACTATTATCATTAATTAATTGCCTCTAAATATCATTTTTAGCGTAACACCCATATGAAATGACTTAATTGTTCCCGTTCTGCCCACAAGTTTTCTACCAAAACATCATAGTTATCCATTGACTTGGCACACCCCTTAAGAAATAATAACTATTAGGGGTACTATTACTCCCTCCATTTCAAATTATTTGAATTTGTGAAACATTTTTCATTTTTTAAATTAACTTAATTGTTCAATTTTCAAGACTACTTTTAGAATGTTCTTCCAACTTTACCCTTCATTAATTAATATTGGAATTAATTATTAATTAATGTTTAGTTATTTTTAATCATAAATTTGAGAATAATTAATAAGGGTAAAAATGGAAAGTTAAGTCTAATTGATGTCTTAATCTTCTTTTCTTAAATGGTGTGAAACACCTCAACAATTCAATTAATATGAAATGGAGGAAGTATTTAATAGGAAGGGTAAAATAGATACAAAAGTTAAATTATCTCTTGAATTTTCTAAACTGGACAAGTATTGTTGGACAATTATTTTTAGTATAGTGGACAACTATTATTGTATGGAGGTAGTAATAATTACTCCCCTTATCCCTAATTACTTATCCACTTTTGAACTGACACACCGATTAAGAAAACAATAATTGACATAGTGAGTTTATCATTTTACCCCTATTAATTATGAAGTAGATGAATTAAAAATTTAAGATTTTCGAAAAATTCTACCTTTTTCAAAGTAATTAATTGAGGGTATAATAGGTAAATTTTTTTGTCCTTTCTTGATTTATCAAAATGAACAAATAATTAGAAACAACTAATAAAGAAAAAGTTGACCAGTAATTAGGGAGAGACAACGTATTTGAGAAGGAGTATAAATATATGTTTGTCTAATTATCCAAACCTAGAATAATTCCTCAGAATTGGTCTTTGAGAAATTACTAAAATGACGAGAACAATAATTTTAGCAGCAGTCCAATTATTGCAATAAATATAGCAGCAATCCAAATATAAATGGTTATCATAATAATTATAGCATCGATATACACGTAATTAAGATACTATTCCCTTCATTTCATATTAATTGAATTTTTAAGGTGTTTTACACCCTTTAAGAAAAGTAGATTAAGACATGAACATAGTTTTCCATTTTTACCCTTATTAATTATTGTCAAATTTGTTGAAGTCATCACATTGAAAATCCAAATGAAGGGTAAAATTGGAAGAACACTCCAAAAGTAGTCTTGAAAACTGAACAATTAAGTTAATTTGAAAAATGAAAAATGCCTCAAAAATTTAATGGTAAAATGGTCTGGTGGACCCTTGTACTTGTATGAATTTGTATTGTGAACTCTTCTACTTACCCATTTGTCAACAGGACCCTTGAACCCATCTAAACTCAATATTTTAAACATTTTTTTACCCTTTAGTTGTGCGTGTACCACAAACGCCTGACACATAATTTTAAAAATAATTATAAAATGACACGTGTATATATATACCACTTCGTGTCTTGACATTTTTATTATATTTAATTAATATATTTCTGATTTTTATTTGCCTTTTGCCACCAAACCCACCCCTTTCCCCCACAATCTCATTTCATTTCTCTTTCATCTTCCTTACACATTTTTTTTCAACCTCTTCTACTCTTTTCATTGAAGAAAAAACACCAGCGGCAATCAAGACAATCCGTCTTTGTTTTCATCCAAATCGAAGAAGAGAGCTTCGCCGCTTGAGTGTACGTGTGTCAACGTCGTCCTAGATCAGTATCTGTGTGTGGCTATATATACCCACATTTTTTCTTCTCATTTTTTCTTCATTCCCACAAAATTGTTTGAGTATTTTTGTTGGTTTTGTTTGATTTTTAATTTATCTATGTAAAATTTGTAACTTATTTTCGTATTTGTATGTTGTTTAGTCTAGATTTCATCTTCTATTTATGTCTTTGTTTTATTTTTAGGTTTTTAGTCGATTATACTGATTTCTTTGAAATTTTTTGGGGATTCTATTTGTTATGCTTTCAATTACATGTTTCCTGATTTCTATTAGATTATATGATTCTAGGAAAAGCAACTTTCATGATGATGTAGAAAACTACAATAGGATCAACCACAAAATGAAGCAAAGAATTAATTGAAAATGCATAGAAATAAAAGAGGAGTATAACGATGAAAAAAAATGGAGAAGAAATTTGGAGAAAGAAGATCGAAAAAGAGGCAAGAAAAAGCTCAAATTTGTCTAATAATGGTGTTAAATGCAAATTGGGAAGAAGGTGACTTTATAAAACCCTAATGTGACTATTAGACCCTTTTAACCAGATTTCATGCTCCTCAGGTGTGTGTATCGTACGCCCCTTGGTTGTGTCTGCCACATAGGACGCCAAGTCAGAAAACGTGTTTAAAATGTTGAGTTTAGATGGGTTTAGGGGTCCAGATGACAAATGGGTAAGTAGAAAGATTCACAATACAAACTCATACAAGTACAAGGGTTCACCAGACCCTTTTGCTAAATTTAATTAATATGGAATGGAGGGAGTAGAACACTAGAGCTTATTGTCAAGAACTAAATAGTACTCTCTTCTTTCATTTTAATGGTTAAGTTTAGAAAATTAAGAAATAATTAATTACTTAATTCCTTATAATTTTTATTTAGATTAGTAAATCAGAAATAGTGTTAAGATGAAAAGAAAGAAAAAATTGAGTCTTCAAAATTTATTGTGTATCCTTAAGAAATTTAATCCCCTCATTGTACACGAAGTTGTGAATTATTTCCTCCCAAGATAAAACAGATAAATGTATTAAAGAAGTAGTGGTACATTACAGTTCAATAATTTTAGCGAACTCAAAAGTCAGCAACGTAATCACACAAAGACTCTACTTTGTCGGTAAGAAAATGTATGCAAAAGAAGGAAATTCGATGCACAAAAGTTAGAGGAAACCTCTCTATTTATAGTCAATGATAGGTGGGAACTCACCCATTTAGAACATGCTCATTTGTTCAGAACAAGCATGTTGTCTTTTGGAAAAAGTAATGTTTGTTCGGAAGAAACAAGTTATTTTTGAAACAGTTTCGCAAATTTTAAACTAATTTTGTTGAGTGAATTAATTTGTTAATTCCGTTACGCGAATTAATTAATTCAAATTAATTAATAAATAATTTAGCGAATTAATAATGAGAAAAAAGAAATTAATTAATGAGAGTGATATTTTATCTAAAAAGTTATCAATCAATCATTTGTCGAAGCAGAGCGAGCAAGTGACGATGACAACGCGAGTGGACACCTTCTACTAAACTCTTTAAGAGCTAAAGGAAGTGTTTCCTAATATAAGAACAAAACTTTTTCTTTCTTCTACCAACGAGGGAGAAATGACTTTTCATTCTTTCTTCACTTGTCATTTCCCAATTCACACTTTTGTTAAGTCCAACAATTCACCACATAAATGAGAATGTCTATTGTTAAAACATATGCATGAAAAATTGTGTGATTCGTAAGTAAGGATTGATTGCATCTGGATAAGTAGGTTTCTCTTTGAACTTTTCATAGTGAATATAAATCGGATATAATCCGCCAATCGATAGATTTGATATCTTTGAACCGTGGAGCTTTAGCGTATACCTAGAAAATATAAGTCGCACAATTAACCCTTTAACTATTTTTTGGTTCTCATTATTTTTTTCCGTTTCAGCCATGAAAAATACTTTCTAGTTCATAAGTGAATAAAGAATTGGCCTTATCGGATTCTCCTTGAAGTGACTTACATTTCACACTTACATAGGTTATTTCTAAATGTGTTATTCTGTTGATACACCATTTGATATACCTTGCATTAAACTTAGAATTTGTTAAAAAGTCTTATTGTCTTTATCATTAATTGTTACTGAACATTGTCTCATCATCATGAGAATGGACCATACAAATTATTTTGATAATGTTGAATCATCATCGATGACTTTGTTTGATATCTTTCTTCAAACCAAGATCTTGGGATCTCCAGTCTTAAAGGTATAGTTATTGTCACTGTGATTTGTCCTCGGCCATAGTCCCATTTATTTTGATCATTTCTCAACTCCCTCTTTAGTTAGGCCTTTTGTAAGTGGATCTGATACATTATCATTTGACTTTACATGGTCAATTGTGATAATTTCACTAGAAAGTAGTTGCCTAACAGTATAGTGTCTTCGTCATATGTGACGAGACTAACCGTTAAACATAACTCTCCCGAACCTATCTATTGTAGCTTGACTATCACAATGTATGCATATAGGAGTCATTGGTTTGGGCCAAAATGGAATATCTTCTAAGAAATTTCGGGTCCATTTAGCTTCTTCACCAACCTTGTCTAAGGCTATGAACTCAAACTGCATTGTAGAGTGTGTGATACATATTTGTTTGTATTATTTTCAAGATATTTCTCCTACACGAATGGTAAAAACATATCAGTTGTGGACTTAGTTTCAATTGATCCAGTAATTCAATTCGCATCACTATATCCCTCAACAACTACTGAATACTAGTTGTAATGCAAAGCAATGTTTTGAGTGTGTTCTAAATACCTCAAAACTCATTTCATTGTCATTCAATAATTTTGATTGGGATTACTTGCGCGACTCAATTTACTTATACGCAAGTTATGTTTGATCATATACATTTCATTATGTACATCAAACTTTTCAACACTGTAACATAATTCAATTGAGACTAATTAACTTTCACCTTTATTCTTAGCCAGATCAATGTCACATCAATTGATGGTTTTTTTTTACTTTTGAAGTTTTAAGTACTTGTATTTTCAAGTACCTTTCGAATATAATGAGATTGAGACAATGCTAGATCTTAAAGAGTTTTGGGAATCTTAATTTCCAATATCAAATCGGCAACTCTTATATCTTTCATATCGAACTTACTAGCAAGCATAAGCTCAATAACATTTATGTTGACAATGTCGTTACTCATCATAAGAATATATATCATCCACTTATAAATAAATAATGACAACTCGATCTGAAGTATTTTTAATGTGAACACATTTATCACATTCATTGATCTTAAATTCATTTGCCAACATAGTTTGGTCAAACTTCGCATGCCATTTTTTGGGTGCTTGTTTTAGTCCATAGAGTGACTTAACAAGTTTTCTCACTTCCTTTTCCTTTACCAGGAACTAGAAAGCCCTCGGATTGCTCCATTTAAATTTCTTCCTCCAATTCTCTGTTTAAGAAAGTTGTTTTTACATCCATTTGATGGATTTCAAGGTCATATACTGCAGCTAGTGCAATTAACATCCGAATAGATGTAATTCTAATTGTTGGCAGGTATATATGTGTCAAAATAATCAAGGTCTTCTTTCTATCTAAAGCATTCGGTGACAAGTTTTGCCTTGTATTTTTCAATAGCTCCATCAACTTTCATTTTCCTTTTGAAGATCCATTTCAATCCAAAAGATTTATTTTCTGGAGAAAGATCAATCAATGCCAAGTATGATTGCTCAAGATTTAATCAATCTCACTATTGAAAGTCTCTTTACAAAAGAATGAGTCCTCGGAGGACATAACTTCTTTGAATGTTTGATGCTCATTTTCAACAAGAAATGTTACAAAATCATATTCAAAAGAAGTAGATGTCCTTTGACATTTACTATGCTCTGAAATCACTTTATTAGGTAACTCCTTTAGTTCTTCCCAAGGTCGTTTAGACCCTTCACTCGATAATTCAAATTTAGTTTTATACAGATAGATATGTTCAAAGAACTCAGTGTTAGCTAATTCAATTGTCGTATTCATAATAGTAAATAAGAAATACTGTTAAGATGAAAAGAAAGAAAATATCCAAATCTACAGAATTCACTGTGTGTCCTTAATGAATTTAATCCCCTCAGTGTGTCCAAGGTTGTGGATTATTTAATCCCTAGATAAAACGAATAAACTTATTAAAGAAGTAGCGATACCTCACACTTCAATAACTTCAGCAAAGTCAAAAGCCAGCACGAAATCACACAAAGCCTCTACTTTGTTTGTAAGAAAATGTATGCAGAAGAAGAAAATTCGATGCAGAAAACTGAGAGGAAACCTCTCTATTTATAGTGAGTGATAGGTGCGAACTCACCTATTCAGAATAGACTCATCTGTTCAGAACATACATGATGCCTTTCGGGAAAAGAAATATTTGCCCGAAAGGATCATGTCCTTTCCGAAATAGTTTCGCAGATTTTAAATTAATTTTATTGAGTGAATTAATTTGTTAATTCCGTTAAGCAAATGCAAAAAATCAAATAAATTTTGTAAATAATTCAGCAAATTAATATTAAGAAAAAGAAATTAAAAAATTATCAATTAATCACATCATTTGTCAAAATCTAAGCCAAAACCAAAGTCGAGGCTGAGCCTGTCTTTATTAATATTTAGATGTAGCATAATTAATATGTGAGCTGCCAAACTGCAGACGATGAGTTGAAAACATAAAACACAATTTAAATTTGGTGGGATAATTCCTCTTCTTCAGATCCAAGAAAGTGAAATTCAAAGTTGATTATGTAATTTTGATTAGTTGGATTATTTGAGAAACAATACTAAATTTGTTAGCAAGAGTTTGTCGCCCATAATGCACTCAAAATCTGGCTAAGGTAAGAAATAGGCTACTAGCATTAGTCTCTTGGAAATCAACATTTTCATAGGAAAGAGGTTAAAAGGGAAATACAGGCAAACAAGGGTCTAGGTTGATTTAATTTTTTGAGAATATATTTGTCTATTATGTACTACTAATTAAGAACTTTGCATGGTAATCTCTACATATCATTTTATTGATTATACAATAAAACCTTATTAAATTAATATATTTGCCCCTATCATTCAACTTAAAGACTCATCTACTCCTCTTTGTTTACCTTTTCCTTGCCAACCCTTAAATTTTAAAGCTAGGAATTTTGACTCAAAGAAAATGTCAATTTTCTTTTAAAAAGGAAGAAAAATAATAAAATTAGCTTTTCTAGCCTGTGAGATTTAATGATATGTTAGAAAAACTAATTTAAGGTGTTCAAGATAAGAACATCTGATGCTTCTTCATTTTTTATTAGTTATTGGGTCATTTTTTAATAAGAAAATTAGTACTGTACTAGTTTTTTCGGTAGCTATTGATGTTTAATTTTGTGGCTATGATTTTGACTGTTTTCTATTTCAGCACTATTTCAATACAAATTTTAGCATTATTAGAAATAGGTAGCTATTTCCTAATCAAATTGTACTAAGCCAAAACTCCTAGTTGTATTTTTTATTGTGAAATAAGAATATTAGGAAAGGGTTTTATGGGTTAAATGGGTGGGTATAATATTGATTGGATATAATAAATAAATTAGAAAGAAATTATAAGTGGGATATATATATATATATATATAGGTGTGTCACGTAGGCTCCCCGTAGGATGATAAAAGAGAGAACATAAGACTTAACCGTTGAAGGGTAAATATGTGCCTAAAGTTGGATGAGAGAGGCAAATATATATAAAAAAAAAGTATGACAAAAGGGCAAATATGTGCCTAAAGTTGGATGACAGAGACAAATATACAAAAAAATAAAATGACGAAGGACAAATCTAATCTTTTTCTGAGAGTACAAAGACAAATATGACATTTTTCGAATTAATATAGGTGGGACCATAAAATATTATTATTTTGTAGAGATATTATCTATCAATAAATTAATATTTATTAATTTAAAGAGTGTTTTGAGATCCAATGAAGGTTAATTTTCATTACATCAAAATCACTGTATCTTACTATTTCATGTATCATATTTATTGAATTCACATGAATATTTTTTATACAAAGTACAATGAATACATCAAAATCATTGTACTAACAAATTATGTATCATATTTATTGAATTCATATAAAAAATAAGTTCATTATACATAAGTACATTATATAATGTGTATGATTCATTGTAATATAATTTTTTGTTAAATGATTCATTGTAAAATAAGTTCAAGAATTCAATGATAAATTGTAAACATAAATTTATTATACATAATGTTCATTGTTTCTTAATAATAAATTATTATTCATCGTATATTTACTAAAAATATTCAATATATGATGGTGCTATATAAGCAGCAAAGGAAATTTCTTGAAACCATATTAAAAAATGATTCCTCATTTAAAAGGTGTCACAAAATCAACAATGATAGATCAAATACGTAAAGCATTATGTGAGTACAAAAGAGACATTCCACATGCACTCAAAAAGGTTCGCAGTCGTGGCAACATCGAAACTTTTGGATCCAATAAGAAAAGTTAGATATGAGCTTCAACTAGATTTAAATTTTAACAAAAAAAAAACAGTAGAATCATATTTCACTAAATTGTCTTAGATATATTTGTACGTTTAGAGAATTATTAATTTATATTATTAATGAGACCATATATTTATATAGGATTTTTTTGAAAATATATTATCTTATCAAAATGAGTGATTTTATCATTGACCCAAATCAAAATCGAAAAAAATTATATTATCTTAATTAAGTGATGTTTTACTATATATGGCAATTAAATTGTCAATAAGGTAGAGTAAAAAAAGAAGTTAGAATTAGACTATATATTATCGGAACGAATCCTATAACTCTTTTTAAGAGTTTGACTCCTCATTAATTAAGTGAATTGCTAAGATAATGCACACTTATTAAAGAAAAATAGGATATAAATTGACACTACTCTCCACTTTACTTTTCACTTTGCCCTTTTAGTTATTTTCAAACTAAAATTAATTATGATCATTTTATTTCAATCTTTCTCGACATAATCAAAGAAGGAAAAATATTCTTGAAGTGTCTCAGGTCCCAAAAGTAAGTGCATGATAAAGTTCGCTAAAGCCCAATACTACAAAAGAAATTAAATGAAGTACGCCTGTAGCTAACCTAGTGTAACAAGTTAGAATGTCATAATCTTTTATTTATAAATAAAATGACTCAATTTTAAGCTTTTAAATTTATAATTATATGAATATGATATGTTTTAAATAAAAAATTTCAAAAGTAATTTTTTCTTTCTTAAATTATGTGTCTAATCAAACTCCGTGCCATAAGTGTGATTAGAAGTTTAAGTCTATAAAATTAATTGCAAGCTGGTTTCCAAGAGAAAGGAAAAAAAACAAATGGTGTTTTAGGGCAAACATGAGTCAATGTAGAGCATGAGAAACTGACACGTGTCATTCATGTTTCTTCGAACCTAGTCGAAAAATCTGAAAGGGCATAGGGCGGTCTATTTAAAAAAGTTAAAATAAAAATAAAATTACAAGAAAAAAAAAAGAAAATTTAAACGTCCTTTTTTTTAAAACCCTAAAATTTTTTATCAGCTTTTCCATTTTCTTCACATTTTCCAACACTATACATACATGCACTGTTACACATACTGAGAGATCATAAGAAAAAAAAAGAAAAAAAAAAGAAGAAGATTGTTTTTCAGTAAGGAAAAAAGAAGCTTCTTTACTGGTAAGTCAGATTTCATCAATATTAAAAAGTTCATTTCTTTCACTATCTAATGTAATATGTATTACTCTTTCTGCATAAATAGATTTTTCTTCTTCTTCTTTAAATTAATTAATATTCTATTTTGTTAAAGGATGTTAGGATGGTGAAGTATATAATATATACTTCATATAAAACACGTGTAGATTGAAAAAGAAAAGGTTTGGCTTACTATATATTACTCTTCTGTATGTAGATTGACAATTTTTTTGTCTGTAGAATGGCATATTTAATAGTGATCAAAGATTAAAAATAAAGTACAAGTAAGAGAAAACATTATGTTAAGCAATATTTTCCAGTAAGCATAGTGTTTAATCTTTTACATTTTTTCCCATCTGTCTGATATCAGTATTAGTGTCCGCCTATTCTGGATTCATGCTGCGTAGGGCCCATTCGAGAGAAGCGCTTCCTACTAAAAAAAAATTCATACTCAAAACTCAAACTCTCAAATTCTGATTAAAAGAGGATCAGCCTCTTTCGCTGTCATATACTTTGCTTTAATCTTTTACATGATAGGGTAGGGGGGGGGTTAAAAATAAGTCATAACCTTTGGTTGTGATCCCTTTGGTGTAGGGGATTAGGCTTGATACCTACAATATTTATTAAGTCAAAAGGTTACATGTTAAAGGGGACATGGACCAAAGTTTTAACCAATATAGAAATTTCTCAAATAACTATCCCAATAGCAGTAATATTCAGTAATTAGTAGATTTACATATACTGTTTCTACCATTCCTACTTTTTGTTTCATGTAATTGTCAATATTTCCTGTGTTCTAGTTTATGTGGTAATAGTTAGAATTTTCAGTTTTAAAATTTTAAACTTTAATTGTGAATTTATTTATATAAACTTTAAATTTCTTGAAACTAAATTTACATGTTTAAAAAGTACATAAAAATTTATAAAATCACAATAACTAAATATCTAAAATGCTTGTATGAAATATCTACAGTAATAATATATATTTTTTGGTTAATTTTCGTAGAGTAATATCTTTCAGGTGTGAATTTGATTTTTATATTATAGCAAGGGAAACTAAAGCTTTAGACTTTTTAGTACTTCCACAGTCAAAAAAGGGTCATTTTGCTTTTATAAAGAATCTCTGTTAGACAGTGGGAAGCAGAGTTTCCAAACAATCTAACAAAAAATTTAATGTCAGACTTTTGTTTTAATTAAAATGGGATATATATAGATAAGTAACCATGTGTTAGACTTAGTGTCACAATTAGATTGGAATTTTTCCCTAATTCACAAAAATAAAAATAACTCCTACGTACACACAACTATTGTGAAATTATTTATACATTAGTGGTTCATCAAAAAATTCATAATAAGTGGAATTAAATATTGAACGAAGAACGAATAATCTATTACAACAAGTTGAAATACATTGATAATAAAAATAATTTATACAATAAAGTAGTATATATTTATAAAAATATTGACATTCACTAGGATTTCATGGGGCAGAGTTTTTAGATCACCTGACCAAAATATATAGTCTAGCAGGTCGGCGTATCATTTGGATATTAAAAATATTAGTATTTACATATACTATAGTTGCTTAATTAACCATATGTTAATTAATCAACTTAGTTTATTAAAGGGTTAATTAATTGAAAAACGTAATGGTTAATTATTAATGATGATCTTTGAAATTTTGTTTATTTGACTAAGACTAAGGTTGTGAGTGGAAGACAGAAGGCACAGAAACAAATAGAGTTGTGCAGAGCAGTATAATCTTCTAGTTTGCAGTCGACATGCACTGCAAATACAAATATTTAATTGATGTACTTAAAGAAAAAAATATTAAATTATAGTAATTAATAATGTTTTGATATTTTGACGAGTGCGATTTCCAATTAGATGGTCAACAGAATTCTACTTGGAAACACAAATCAAATTTAATATTTGACTTGTCTCAATGTATGTGATGTTATTTAATTTAATATGTAAGTTTAAAAAGAAAGACTTTTAAAATTTCTGATCTGATTTTAAATCGTCTTATTAAAGGTAAATCTATATTTTAAAATGAAATTATTATTAAATATAAAATATTACATAATATTTTTAGATAAGCTAAAATAAAAATATGTTATATAATTTTGTAATTTTTTGTGAAATAAGTAAAATGATAATATCAAATATTGATCTAATAAAGGAATTAATCATTTTTTTCACTTGATTAAAAATATATATTTATACATCATATAAATTGAGACGAAAAAATTACTTATGAGTAAATTTTACTATTGTGAAGGTACTTTAATTATTTAATATGTCGGATAAATTATTGTATATCCGTACACATGCATTAGGGCTTCTACTCGGGGATCCACTCCCTGACTATTTCTTTCATTGTTACGCATTTAAACAAATTCTTATATTAAACATTGCATTAATTGGTGCATTTCCTTTAATTATTAATAGTAACAATGTAAATTATATTTTTCATTAGCTGTGTTTTTAATATATTATATATGGTGATTTACTATTTGCATGTCATTGCAATTTAAAAAATCGTAAGCCATAAATTTTTCCATACATACATTTTTTTGTTTTTGTGTATAAATCTATCTAATGGAATATATTATATAAATGTATAGTATTGATCATATTTTGAGAGAATTGATTAATCTTCTTACATATTTGGCCTTTAATCAAGAAAGTTTTCCTTACTTCCTAGTTCCTACTATAGCGTTATTTCGAAAACATTCCCTTCGTTTTTGGTAAATGGAATTTTAATACATCTGAAATATATTGTTCTTTTCTATCCTAAGATATCTTGAAGTCTATTTTCTTTATAAAATGAAAGGGTAAAACTGATTATATCTTTCTCTTCAAAAGTTCAAATGATCAATTTGGAGGGATATATAGTAGTGTACTGTTTGTGACAATGTAGTTAAATAATACACAATCCACCTATAGAAAATATAGAATTTATCTACAAAATTTATCGATAATCCCAACTATTTGGTTGCTTAATATCTCTAAGCAAATGATATTTACCTAATATTTTTGTTGTATAGCTACTGAATTTTGTCTATCGTTGATTCCGTAGTGATGATACTTGACATATTTGGGTGGATTTGTGGCATTGAGTGTTATGGATGAATATACAAGTGGTTGCACGAGTGAACAAAGAGAAAAATTAGAGTGTAAATGAGATGATTTGAGTAGTGTGGGAATGCTGGGTTTTGGGGTGTCAATTATAACACTCTACGAGGTATTTAAGAGAGTTCCAATACATCTCAACTTGGACATATATATTTTTTGTAGGGTTACCCTTTGGACCTTTTTGTTTTGGGGCTACTACTACCTAGTGTGGGGTGGTAAAAAATAATGGATTCTTTCCAATTGGAATTGTAGGTTTGTCTTAGTTCAAAGACTCAAAAAGGACCACTAGCTTTTCTTATAGTAAGACACTCCTGGCCTTTATTATAAGGACTTACTAATTTATATGTTGCTTACAATCTACTTTTTGTTTATACAATATGTTATTTATATTAGAATTACTATGTGTGTATATATAGCTATCTCCTACTTCACAAAAATATAGTTATCTCTAATCTCTTTGTTGCAAATAACTTTACCTTATAATTTAAAATCATAAAATTAAGTCATTTTTATATATTTTACATATCATTAGTTTAACACAAGATTCAAAAGTTTTTTATACCTTATTAAAGCTCGTGTCAATCAAAATCAGACAAAATTGAAACATATGGAGTCACTGATATTCCCTCCTTTCACTTTTATTTGTTACTGTTAACACATAAAAAAAAGACAAAAAAAATAGTTTTACCCTCATCATTAATTATTTATTCCCCAAATTATTTTTTCAAACCTACAACTATATATACTTATCAATTAATATGAGTATTATAATAATATACTTATATTAATAATTGTTTCTGAAGAGGTGTGAAAGTAGACAAATAAAAGTGAACGGAGGGTTATGGAGTAACATGGTAAAACTACAACTAATCTACTAATATTACATATTAAACTATATTGATAGTGTTAAAAAGAAAACTATATATTAACCATCCTCTCTAAGTTCCCTCTCCAATGTAAACAATATTCTAGGACTCCTAGTTTGAAGTGTTGGAATGTGGTAAGCACAGTCATCTTCATATGAATCAATGACCATTTTCTAGTGAGTTGTGGGTAGAAGAAATCATTCATTTAAATACTTCATTCTTTCTCAATATTTATTTCTCTTTTAGACCTCTTCATTTTTCTCTCTCTCCCCTACTATAACCTCATATGCTTGGATGAATCATTATTAATGAAATAAAACCAAAGAAAGGTATAGGGGGATAGAAAGTGTGTGAGAGAAAAAAAAAAAGAGAGTCTCTTCATACTTTTTAGGGTAATTCATTCCTTTGTCAGTGTATTATACTCAAATATATATGCTACTAATAATGCATTTATGATTAGCTAGTTCTAATGTTTAATTCATTTATTTTTCCTTTTGGATATGTGTGTAGGAAATTGATCCATTGGTACAAGAGACATTACATTCAAGAAATTTTCAAGAATGAATTCAAACAATTGGCTATCTTTTCCTCTTTCTCCCACTCATTCTTCTTTACCTCCTCATCTTCAAAATGATCAATCTCATCATTTTTCATTAGGGTTAGTCAATGAGACTATTGACAATCCCTTCCAAAACCAAGGTATACTAAGATATTACTCTTAACAAATATTCATCTCTGTTCTGAATGTTGAAGTGTGCGACTATCTCATCAGTACTAATTCGTATTAATTTTTTGTAGAATGGAACTTAATGAACACACAAGGAAGCAATGAAGTTCCAAAGGTGGCTGATTTTCTTGGAATGAACAAATCTGAAAACCAATCTGAATTAATCCCTTACAATGAAATCCAAGCAAACGATTCGGATTATCTCTTTCAAAACAACCACCTTATGCCGTCAATGCAAAATGCTTTAGCTCCTCCTCCTACAAGCAACTATGATCTTCAAGAAAATGCTTGTAATATTCAATCTTTGACATTGTCTATGGGGAGTGGAAAAGGTTCAACTAGTGAAACAAGTGCTAGCCCTAGCGCGACTGCTGCTACCGCGAGTGCTAGTGCTGAAAATAGTAATAATACTAGTATTGTTGAAGCTGCACCTAGAAGAACTTTGGATACTTTTGGCCAAAGAACATCAATTTATAGAGGTGTAACTAGGTAATGTCTTTTTTAAAAGAAAAAAAAAAACTTAGGGTTTCCTTTCTTTTTCTTTCTTATTTCTTATCATGACGGCCGTGCTCGTTCTGGACTTGAGAAAATGTAGACATAGATGGACAGGAAGGTATGAAGCACATCTATGGGATAATAGTTGTAGAAGGGAAGGTCAATCAAGGAAAGGTCGTCAAGGTGAAATTTCAATCATCAATAATCTCCTTTAAATAAATTTTCTTCTTTTCTTTTTCCAATCAATTGTTTCTAATTAACTAATTTTTTTTTCCATCATTCTTTTGGGGTGGATGCTATTGTTATTCACTTGCAGTGTATTTGGGTAAGCAACTTAATTAACACTTTATTTGATCAATCTTCAATTATTTTTCCCTATCTTGCTCGGACTCTTCAATAATATCAGTAGATGCGTGTTGGATTCTCCAAGAATAGTGTATTTTTGGAGGATCTGACAGTGGTGATCAAAAGTGAAGGGTCCTATTATTTCTTAGAACATAATTTTCTCATTGTTTTTTGTTATTTATTTTTGTTTGTGTAGGAGGGTATGATAAGGAGGAGAAAGCAGCTAGGGCTTATGATCTTGCTGCATTGAAATATTGGGGAACATCTACCACTACAAATTTCCCAGTAATTAATTAGCCTTTACTTAGAACATTATTAAAAATTAATAATATAATAAATGTAGTAATATTTAATTAAAATTAAAGGATTTGATTATTTATGGTCATGTATATTAATTATTTATTTGATGAGTATAGATTAGTAACTATGAGAAGGAATGTGAAGACATGAAGCATATGACAAGGCAAGAATTTGTTGCTGCAATAAGAAGGTCAGAACCTTTTATAATTAAATTGATGTTATTATAAATCTTACTTTTTATTGTTATAGACTTTCTATTTTAAATATATAGTCAGAGTAATGTAGTGTTCTTTTATAGTTACCAATTATTAGAACAATAATAGAAATAGAAGATTTTGGCAGAGGCTGACCATTTCTTCTTTTCACTGACAACTTCTTTTAATTTCATATATATATTTGTATTATAATTTTTAAGATTCTATTTAATTTTGTCATAGATAATATAACATTTTTTTGCACTGTCAAATCAAATCAACGTAAAGATGACTACAAGTGATTTATACATTGATAGTGAAGACGATTATTGTACTATCAGTATATTTAAATTAAATTCATTTTTTCTTTGCTATACATTCAGGAAGAGTAGTGGATTCTCAAGGGGTGCATCCATGTATCGTGGTGTTACAAGGTATTCATATATAGTATTGTTTCCTTCTCTTTTTTTTCTAATAAAAACTTTAGTAAGAAGAATATTTTTTTTTATTTTTATAATTTTAGTGTTGTCTTTATTCTCATCTTTTATTGTTGGTTTTTTCTCATGACATATCTGGGAGCAGGCACCATCAGCATGGGAGATGGCAAGCAAGGATAGGAAGAGTTGCTGGAAACAAAGATCTCTACTTAGGAACTTTCAGTAAGTTGAAAATTCTGAATCCGCCACCGAAAATATCTTTATTCTTCCTTTTTTCACTAAAATAAACTCTTTCCTGATTAAAATGACTAACAATATATTCTATAGTGACTAACATGCTTCAATAAATTTAGAGTTTAAGTTATGGATATTATAATATAAAAATTATTTAATCTATCATATTGTTAAGCTAAATTATAACAAGTAATTCTTCAACTTATATGTAACCTGAAAGATAGAGAAATATCCAGGGGCGAATGTAGGGTTGACTCAATGGTTTAAGAGTTTGAAATTCACCCTTGAGTCCTTTCTCACTCACGGGGGAGTCTACCGTCTGATTAGGTGAGTTGGCGGATGGATCTATCATGTCTTGGGTAGAATTGACTGACGCATTCGTTAATTGATTCTTCCCACCTTCTCGAATGTTGCATCTCCGGGATGAGACTTGTATATGTGATAAATTAACAAGAATTCCTAGTTCAAATCTCAAGTATTCTGTTTCTATTTTTCAAATTCTAATTCCGCCACTGAAAATATCTTGTTATGAAGGTGGTATTATCTGTTCCTCTTTTCATGAGAAGATGCATGTAATTATTACCCTAGGTGACATGATTGCATTTAAATTCATAGAAGCTTAAACACTATTTTTAGAGTTAAACTTCTTTACACTGCCATTAGTGTAACATAATTTCAATTTCATCAAATTATCAAAAAGATAATTATAAGCAATTAAACATTGTGATCCTTATAATATAGTAAGATTAATAACTTACAAAGTAAGGCAAAATATAAAATTGTCTACATTATAATAGGCTTACAAAAATGAGCAAAAATTCTAATTTGAAGATATTGTTTTATATGCAGCTACTGAGGAGGAAGCAGCAGAAGCATATGACATAGCAGCAATAAAATTCAGAGGGTTAAATGCCGTAACAAATTTCGATATGAATCGTTACGATGTTAAAGCCATACTTGAAAGCAACACTCTCCCCATTGGAGGAGGAGCAGCAAAAAGGTTAAAAGAAGCACAAGCACTTGAATCATCAAGAAAAAGAGATCAAGAAATGATGGCTCTAAACTCAAGTTTTCAATATGGAAACTCAAATCCTTTACAAGCATATCCTTTAATGCAACAACAACCTTCCTTTGACAATTCTCAACCTTTGTTGACTCTCCAAAATCATGACATTTCACAATACAACATTCAAGATTCGTCGTCTCATTTTCACCAGAGTTATCTCCAAACACAACTTCAACTTCAGAACAACTCGCATCAAGTACTATACAACAATTATCTTCAGAATAATCAAGTTTTCTTGCATGGTTTGATGAACAACAATGAAGGTAGTTCAAGTGGAAGTTATAGTACTGGAGGGTATTTTGGTAATTCTCCAGGACTTGGTGGAATGAGTTCAAATTCAACTTCAGGTAATAATGGAGGAGGTGGTGGTGGAAGTGGAAGTGTAGCACATGAAGAAGTTGCACTTGTCAAAGTTGATTATGATAATATTCCAAGTTACAATGGTTGGTCAGGAGAGTCATCAGTTCAAGGATCAAATCCTGGTGTTTTCTCAATGTGGAATGAGTGAGAAAATAATTAAAGAATGTGGACAAAATATTTTGAGAGATTATGATAACATAGATGATGTTAATTTTCATGTTTTTATTTTGTTGGATCTTGACTAATGTTTTATGTGCTTCTTTATTTGGATTCATGAGGGTGAAATACCTCCAAACTTCATGCAAAGGTTAATGTGTTCATTTGAGTTTCTGTCATTTCTCCTCTTCTTCATAATGTTTGTTTACTTTGGTCTTATTTCTTTTTCTCTGAAGTTAATTACTTCTCCACCCCTTAACGATCGAAAATTGGATTGATCAACTTCTTCTGAGGTTGACTCATAGTGATCGTTTATCAAAGGACTTCGATTATCAAATGATTGAATAATCGGGAGAAATTTTGTTTCTATTCAATACTCAATAATACTATGTTGTGGCTATTTAAATTTAAATTTAAATTTTGAATTTTTTTTCTTTTAAGTAATTACTAGTATACGTATCCGCACGATGCACAAATAATATTAACGAAAGTAATTATTGTGCTTGAATATATATTATACATTTATTATATACTTTTTTTAAAATTTAAATTAGTATATACATCAATGAGCGAGATTTTTTAGTTTTTGAGTTTTTGTTGCACATTTGTGATGATGATTAGCAAAGCAAGTATCTTAGCACTTCTTGATACATCTTAAATACTTGAATAGAACATTTATAATTTTTATGTTCATACAACAACAAAAACAATTTTAATTGATGACCATAATGTTATGTTGCTAAAAATTATGAACAAATATCAAATATAACACAAATTTATCATAAAATTTTAAGTTGCAAAGAGCATCAAATCTTAGTTGAATCACCTAAATAGAATTAAAAAGGTAATGAATACAAAATTATTGCTAATAATTGATCGATCGCCTAAAACATTATGTTTTAAAAATTATGAACAAATATCAAATATAACACAAATTTATCGTAAAATTTTAAGTAAGTTGCAAAGAGCATCAAATCTTACTTGAATCACCTAAATAGAATTAAAAAGGTAATGAATACAAAATTATTGGTAATAATTGATCGATCGCCTAAAACGTTATGTTTTAGTCATTTTATATTTTAGGGTTGAAGAATGGAATAAGAAGACGTAGCTCAACTTTAACAATTATTGCTGATGTACTTTGAAAATGACGAAACATTTAAAAGTGATATTGTTAATTGTCTTGCTTCCCAACGAATCTAACAACAAATAGTATGCGATTATGTAGCTTCAAAAGTGGAATAATATATAATTATATTGGTAATAATCGCACACCTATAATACATTTATCATCATCATCCTGATAACTTCACATCCCAATTTTTTAATATATTTATTTACCTATTATATAGCAAATATAAATCGATTTCTTCTTCCTATATATTATTTTTATCAGTATGAAAAAAATCTCAGGCTAGATTTACATTATAGTACTCCGAAAAATGAATCCATTTACCTAATCATGACGATATTTTTTCTTTCAAATTTGACTTACGGTATTATCCAAAATTGATCAATAGATAATAATAATAATAATAATAATAATAGCTAATTAATTTAGATCAATTTGATTTGCCCAATTTATGGGATAAATTCATATAAATTGAATATTTAATTTATGAAAATAGTTTATTCTTATTGTATTATTTTGTATTTAGGTAATAAGTCACCATATCCTTGATATTTATGGGTATTTGGACAATATGATTGACAATTTAAAATATAAAAGATTCGTTATAATTGATGATTATAAAAGAAAATGTAAATTAAGTTGTGCGACCTAGTGTTATTATCATATATTTTACAGAAATTAATATGAATTTGAGAAAACATTGATATTGATTAAGTGAAAGTATAATCTTGTTGAATAATTGTCTTGCATTCAAATTGCTAATCAACATTCAAAATTCTACAAAATCGTAAAATATTTGAAAACAATATTAAAACCCAAAAATAACTTCAAAATTTTTAGTAGATATAAAAAAAATCTAAATTCTGAAAACGTAATTTTGAAGATAAGCATTATTATTATACTTGAATTGAATCTAATTTTAATTAGAATTATAGTTAGTATAAGAATCTTTAATTAGAATTTGAATTTAACATTGTTAATATTGACATTTGAAATTCTTACGTGTGTATAGAGCCGTCAATATGGGCTAGGCCTGTTGGGTCGGCCTGGCCTAACCCGGAATTTAATAGGGCTGGGCTAGAAATTTTGGAGCCCATTTAAAAAAAGGGCTTTTTAGCCCGGCCTGAATAAGCCTGCTGATTTGTGGGGCTTGAGAAATATAGGTAGGGCCGGCCCGTGGGCTAATACAAATTAATTAAAAAATATAATATAATATTAAAATTTAAAATTAAAGAGATCCAAACTCAAAATCTATTTAAAGTT